>NC_045596.1:184041207-184343707 GCF_009762305.2 Zalophus californianus
CTGTGAGCAACGAGGATGGAGGGAGGAGGGGAGGAAAGGAGAAAGGAGCAGAGTGAGAGGAAAAAAGGATTGGATTCCTGCTTCATGCTACGCCCAAAAATTGATTTTAAGAAGCTAAAGGCATACAAGTGGAAGTACCTTTTGATTTAGAAGTAGGAAATATTTTTAAGCATAATGCAAATAAAGCACAAGCCATAAAGTGAAAAACTGACTATGGTGTATTAAGTGTATTTGCTTATCAAAGGGTATCATAAAGAGAATGAAAGAAGATGAAATTAGAATATGTTTACATTTGATAAAATTTACAAAGGACTGATACTCAAAATGTAAAGAGATTCTCAACAAGGAAAGGACGAGAAGAAACATAACTTTAAAATAGGCAAAAGAAAAGAATATCATAGTGGAGAAAGCAATAGAAGGATGATAAATAAAAAACAATGCCAAGTCTTTAGTAAACTGGAAAAATGTGAAATAAAGCTATAATTACATAATCAATCAACTTTCACTAGATGGACCATAATTAGTCAGACTGTGTGTTTGAGGCAGAGACGAGAACAAGGCATTCCTTAAGTCTCCCCTGTACCTATTTTAAATATGTTAAATAAAATGGAGGAAATGAAGTAAAGAATAATTGTGTTATGGAGGCAGAATTGTAAGGAAGAAACAGATATGCTAGAACTAAAAAATACACCTCACTGATACTAAGAACTCATTGGATGCATTTAACAGCAGAGTTAACACAGCAGAAGATGAGATTAATAAACTCAAAAGCAGGTTGGTAAAAATATCCCAACTCAGTACAGAGTAGAAGAACAGAAAAGAATGAAAAGAACAAAACATAGCAGAAGAGATATTAAAATTTGTGGTTGAAATGTCTGATGCATATGTAATGTGAAAAAGAATGGAAATGAATAGAGGAGAAAGATAATAGCAATATTTGCAGAGATAAAGGTCTTAAAATATGAAATGCCTGCATTTGTGAAGTTCAGCAACTCTCAAGCAAAATAAATACAAATAAAACCATACATGGGTACATCACAGTCAAACTACTATAATTCAGAAATAAAGAGAAATATCTTAGAGACATTCACAGGAAAAAAGGAGCATCATCTTTAAAAGAGTAATGGTAAGATTGACAGCTGACTTCCAATAAGTTATATAACCCAGAAGAAATGAAATGATATCTCTAATGTGCTAAAAAGAATACATATATATGGTCAAACCAGAAGTCTATAGCCTATCAAAATGTCCATCAAAAATGAAGGCTAAATAATGACATTTTTAGAAATTAATACTTGAGAGACTTTTACCATCAGATCTGAATTTCCAAGAAATACTACACAAAGTCATGCTGAAGGAAAAAGATCTCAGATGGAAAGACAGAACTCACACTGAGAAATAAACTGAGGGTTTTAGAGGGGTGGGGGTTGGAGGGATGGGTTAGCCCAGTGATGGGCACTAAGGAGGGCACGTACTGAATGGAGCACGGGGTGTTATACACAAACAATGAATCATGGAACACTACATCAAAAACTAATGATGTACTGTATGATGACTAACATAACATAATAATAAAAAAACGTGTTTGGTATAACTTGCCTGGGGTCGGGGGAGGAAAGACAGAACTCCAGAAATGAATGAAAATCACCAAAAAGGATAAATATGTAAAACTTTAAAAGAATATTGACTGCAAATGTAGTTAAAATGTTGCAAGTTTCTTACATTCTTTGAGGATTCATCAAAGTACTAATATTAAGATAAATTACACTAAGTCAAAGATGCATATTGTAAAGAGCAACCCAGTGAAATTATAATGTGAAAAAAAATAACTAAAAAATAGAGGAGATAAAACGTACTTTTGTACAATGAACACAGAAATAAAAAAGAATAAACTGCTGCATGCAACAACATGAATAAATCTGACATACATAATACCAAGTGGAAAAAGCTGAGCAAAAACCCTATGCTTTATGTATAATACTATTTACAGTTGACCCTTAAACAATATGGGTTTGAACTGAACACATCCACTTATACGTGGATTTTTTTCGATAAGTACTGTACAGTACTATAAATGTATTTTCTCTTCCTTATAATTTTCTCAGTAACATTTTCCCTTCTCTAGATTACTCTATTGTAAGAATATAGTATATAATACATATAACAGAAAATTTGTGTTAACCAATTGTGTATGTTGTCCATAAGGCTTCTAGGAGGAGGCTATTTGTACTTACGTTTTGGGGGCATCAAAGGTTATCTGCAATTGTCAATATGTGGGGGGTCCAGTTCCCCAAACCCCTGCATTGCTCAAGGGTCAACTGTATATGAAGTTCAAGAACAGGCAAGGGTGATTTATGGTGTCCTAAAGAAGTAACTGTAACTTCATCTGAGTGCTGGGCTACATCAGTGCATCTATGTGTGTAAAAAGTTACTGGGCTCTAAAATATGCTCACAAATTCTCTGACACTTCTTCAAGAGTTACCGCCTCATTTTCGTATTGAGTGTGGGCTGGACTTAGTGATTCACTTCTAATGAAGAGACTAAAGTGACAGTGACAGCGTGTGACAGTAGGGATGAAATCCTAACAGGCTTCCTCCTCACTTGTCCACTCCCTGGCTTTCCCAGTTGGGGGAATCCAGATTCCATGTGGTAAGGACGTTCAGGCAGCCTCAGGGAGGGGTTCATATGCAAGTCAACAGCCTGGAACTGAGCTGTCCATTTTCCAGCCATGTCAGTGTCTTTCTGGAAGTGGTTGCCCCAGCCTCGGTAAAGCCACCAGGTACCCACGCCCCGTGCAACATTCCAGTTGCAACGACGAAAGACCTTGAGCTCACGACACCCCAGCTGAACTGCTCTGACTGGCAGAAATTGCGAAATAAATGTTGGTTATTTCAAGCCATTCAGTTTTGAAAGAACCCTTTATGCAGACATAAAAAATTAATACAGTCATTGAGCTATGTGCTTAATATTTGTGGACTACTATACATTATATATCTTCTATCTTACACATCAGTAAATAATGAAAACCAGCTGAAAACATAACCAGGAAATTGACAAAAGAGGCAAGAAAAATGGGGAATAAATATATGGAAAAAGAGCCATCATTAGAAATTTTTAAAAACACCATTCAAAACTACTACACACTATTTTTGACCTGCAGGTTAGGTACATTATTAAAAGGGATAATAACATTCAGTGTTATCATGGGTTTAAGAAAATGTTTTTTCATAAAACCATTTTATAAGAAGGTTTTTTTTTTATAAGAGGGTGTTTTGTATAAAAACTTTAAATAAAGGTATTCTTTAATAATTTCAATTCTAGGAATGCAAATGATCGAAGGAAACATTTTTACAAAGACATATATACAAGGAAACATCCTCCTAGTGTTATTTATAATAGCAAAAACATAGAGCAATTTACATGTCTAAAGGGAATGTATGGGTAAAATAAATTGTGATAATCCATAATATTCACTTACATAGCTATTATAAATGATGAGAGGAAATGTATCTAACTTAGAAAAAAATGAATTTTTCTTAATAATACTGCTATTCTTTTGTATATCTTTCATTTGATTTATAGACAGAAACAGAAAGATGGTAGGAGGATTTAATGCAATTTTTCTTTTTAAAGATAAGGAAACCAAAGCCCAAAGTTGCAGTTACTGGTCGGTGCCTTGGAGCTTCCTGATAATGGAGCTGAACCTGGTACATTCCGGCTATTAGTGTGGGGTTCTTTTCAGCCCATGGAGTTAGTGTAATAGCAAACATTCTGGAACTTTTTCCTTAATGCAAATGATCAATTAAAACGGCCAAATTTGAAACAGGCTGCATGCTGTATCTTAGGGGGGAAAAAGGAAATAAATACAATGAACAAGAAGAGCCTAACGTTATATTATCAGATAAACCACTGTTCAAATCCTATTTTTACCATTTACTGCCTTTGTGACCTTGGCCAAATTCTTTCTTCTCCTTGAGCCTTCTTCCTTCTCCTGTAAAAATAAAATAATACTAGATTCTCCTCGAGTTTGAGGGAGAAGTAAAATTATGACATATGTGATGTTTATAATGGCCAGGTGTCTGGCAGATCATCAACCATTGCTAATTCCATTAATCTTCATTATGGACAAATTTTAAACAACTATTAATATTTTTCCAAGTTGCACACACAGCCTAATGTTGCTTAATGAATGTTGTTGATTGAGAGGTCTATTTAGGGTAGCAATTGCTTACTGATCATGGCTTAATAATAGCCATGGGAGTTTGCCTATTCTGTTCAATTTGGGGTTTCTTAAGAGCGAATATGACAAAAGCTTTTTGAATATAAATTCATTTTTAGTTTTTCTCTGTATATTAAGAAGGTATTTCAGAGTTTGTTATATTATTCAAAAGCTTGTTATGGTTTTTAGGATAAGAATTTATTGGTAATTTTGGGGGGATAAAATAATCATTTTATTTTCAAAATGTGTTTGCAATTCACAAATCATTAAGTTGTTTTTCTGGTAACAAATATATCAGCATAGTTTTGCTTGAATTACACAAATAATATGTTTTTGGTTTTTGGTTTTTGTTTTTTCCTGTTCTCCGGGATGTGGTTTTGCAAGTTGCAACAAACCTCTATAGAACTGAGTTTGGGTAAAGTCTATCTCTATTTAATTGAAATGATATGGAATTATTTTCAGCTGGTCAAGCCATTTTCAATACACAAGACATTATTTCCCACTGGAAAGAAGTAGTAAATGAGCACCTTGCAAATGTTCGTAAACACAATCAACAGTTCATTATGATATCAAGTATCACAAAGTAGGCAGGATCAAAAATAGACACAGTAGGTAATTACAGCAGTGAACATCAGCTTGTTAAGACCAAACTTATCTTCCCTGATGCCAATCTCCTTCCTGTTGCTTTTATCAAGAGTAAGTAAAAGATACCATTCTTTCCTTTCTTCCTTTTCCTTCTAATTGGATTATTAGTCACAGGATGCTGTCATGTATGATAGAAAATATTTGTCTATTTCCATGTTCACATTCTTTACATGCCTTTTATATTTTGTAAGAACCATAAGGAGAAGAAAATAATTATAATTCATCATGTGAATGTAATTCTATATCAAAATTTACTCATTTTATAAATGGCGATTTTTCTGTATTGATTTTGAATTGCTTGTGTCTATCCTGAGTTTCTCAATTAGTTTTGGTCTTTTCTATTTTTTTTTTTTTTAATGAGGGTTGGGAGAAAGGGGAGTTTACATGTATTAGGATATTTAAATATTCATGTTCTTTCTATGATTTCCCCCCCTGGACTATCAGGAAATGAGTCAAATCTTTGCTTTTGTCTTAGCTTGTTTTATTTTTTCCTATCAACCCATGAATCCATATACTGGTTACCCAGTATCTTTTGTTGGACTAAGAGCTTTCATTGATGATTTCTCTTCTGTGGAGATTAAATAAATCTATATATGTCTCTGCTTAGATTGATAATGAAAAACTTAGAAATTTCACCCATTTACTTAGAAATTTGCAGAGATAAAGTTTGACTTTTTTCTTTTGTAAGACAGAGTTGCTTTCCTTATAAAATTATCAAAATTATTTAGAGCTTCCTTAAATTTTTCCCTAATTATTGCATATTTTTGATCTATTATAAATGGTCTTTTTAAAATTTCAATTTTAACTCTTTTTGCTCATACATAAAAGTACAATTGACTTTTATAAATTGACCTGGAGTCATATAATGTGCTGGATTCACTGATTAGTTTGGGTAGCTTATTATTATGATGATTATTTTAATATTCTTTAGGATTTTTTTTTTTATACACATGATCACAATGTCTAAGGATAAAAGTAAGTTTTATCTCTTCCTTTCTTATCTGTAAGCATTTCATCTTTTTTCCTGCTTTAGTACAGTGGCTAAAACTTTCAATATAATGTTGGAATGGGTAAGAATAGAATAGATAATGAACAGACATGGTAAGAGCAAACATTTGCCTTGCTTCTGAACTGCAGGAGTTTTGTAGGTTCTTTATCGCATTGAGAAAATTCCCTTGTATTACTAGTTTACAGAGAATTTTTAATATGAAATGGTGTTTAACTTTGTCATTCCTTTTTCTGTAATTTTCCTTTTTCTGTAACTACTCAAATGTTTTTGTTATATGTTTTTGTATCAATTTTTTGTAAAGATTTTATTTATTTATTTATTTGAGAGACAGAGAGCAGAAGCAGGGCAGCGGGAGAGGGAGAAGCAGACCCCCAGCTGAGCAGGGAGCCTGATGTGGGGCTGGATCCCAGGACCCCAGCATCACATCCTGAGCTGAAGGCAGACACATAATGGACTGAGCCACCCAGGCACCCCTGTTTTTGTTTCAATTTGCTAATACTTTGGGAACTATTGCTGCATAGCGAAATTGCCACCAATTTAGCAGCTTAAAACAGTACATATATCTTCGTTTCTGGTTCATCATGTAAGGAACATAGGATTCATCACTCTATCCTACAAGTAAGAAACTGAACAGAAAAATCCACAACTCTTCTTAGATTTGTCAGTGAATTGATGTGACAGGGTGAGCCACTGTCCTCAAATCGGAGAAACAGGCGGATACAGACAACCCCCACATGAGCAGAAACCCTTGGACAGAAACTTCCAGGAGAACCAGTACCAAGGCAGGGAAACGTAAACTGTAATTAAAGTATTGCTAGAGGCTGAGTGTAGACACGTCTGAAAATTAAAAACTCTGGGGAGGGGCGCCAGTCATAGGAAACCCCACATTTTTGTGGGTTTTATGTCTAGGAGCTATATACCAGGTTCTGATCGTGACGTTTATAGAAAAAAATCCCCTTATGCTTCTGTCAGGGGAAGGGGAAAAGTAACCATTTTGAAATATGCTAGACCATTCTGTTATTCCTAACAAGACCTGCATTCAAGAGAAACTATTTTACCAGAGCCTGAACCAGCCTGGGGTTTCAAGTGATACTATTTTACCAGAACCTAACCAGGCTGGGATAAGAGAAATATGCGACTTTAGTGTTGTCTTGCCCTTCTCATCTAAGGGAGGAAAAAACTGAGAAATACTTGTGACATTCACTGACCAGAGGCACAAGTTCACTACAAGACTGAGACCTAATCATAGGACTAAAGTGTGCTTTTCCTGCCCCCTTACATTACTGTTAATGCAACTAAAGTTCCCTTTACAGCATTTCCTTTCAACTAAAAATTATTAGACGTACTAAAGACAAACAAAACAAAACAAAACAAAACAAATGTAGTTTGAAAAGAAAGAGGCAGACATAGGTATGGCAGGGATATTGGAATTATCAGACTGGGAATTTAGTTAGTATGCTGAAGTTTCTAATGGATAAAGTAGAAAGCATACAAGAACAGATGGGCAAGGTAAGCAGAGAGATGGAAATCCTAAGAACCAACAAGAGATACCAGAGATCAAAACATTATAATAGAGATAAAGAATGCATTTAATGGGCTTACCAATAGACTGGACACAGCTGAGGAAAGAATCTCTGAACTCAAGGATGTCTTAGTAGAAACCTACAAAACTGAAAAAGGAACAAAGACTGAGAAAACACAGAACAGAATATCCGACTATGGGACAACTACAAAAGATGTAACAAGTGCTTAACGGGAATATCAGAAGGAGAAGAGAGAGAGGAACAGAACAAATATTTAATACCATAATAACAGATTTTCCCCAAACTAACATCAGACACCAAACCACCCATCAAACCACTCATAGAACATCAAGCAAAATATATGCAAAAAACAAATAAACACAAAACTACACCTAGGCATATAACTTTTAAACTATAAAAAATCAAAGATAAGGAAAAAAATCCTGAAAGAAGCCAGAAGGAAAACAAACAAACAAACAAACAAACAAACAAAACACCTTATCCTCAGAGGAGCAAATATAATAATTGCATCTAACTTCTCAGAAACCATGCAAGCAAGAATAGAGTAGGTTGAAATCTTTGAAGTGTTGGGAGAAACAAAAAAATCACCTGTGGAATTCAGTACCCTGTGAAATTATCCTTCCAAAGTGAATGAGAAATAAAGACATTCTCAGAGAATTGAAGACTGAGGGGATTTGTTGCCAGTGGATCTGCCTTGTAAGAAATGTTGAAAGAAGTTCTTCAGAGAGGAAGAAAATGATGTGGGTAGGAAATTCAGCTCTACATAAAGAAAGGAAGAGAATTAGAGAAAGAATAAATGAAGGTGAAACAAAAATTTTTACTTTTCTTATTCTTAATTTATATAACAAAAGTTTGCTCAAAAGCATAATAACAACCTATTTGATTATATGTATGTATACACCATATATATACATTTATGTATCGGTTAAATGAATGAAAGCAGTGACACAGGGGACAAGAGAGAGGAATTAGGAACATTTTGTTATTATAAGTTACTTGTGCTACTTGTGAAATGGTATAGTATCATTTGAAAGCAAATTTGGATTAGTTGTATCCATACTATATTACATACTCTAAGGCAACCATTAAAAAAGGTAAAAAATTGAAGTATAATTTATATGGAATTAAGAAGGGAGAAAAAATGAAATTACATAAAATGCTCAATTAAAACCATTAAAAACAGAAAAAGTGAAAGACGAAAATGGAAACAAAGAACAGAGCAACAAATAAAAAACAGTAACAAATACGTTCAATACTAATCCAACCATATCAATAATCACTTTAAATGTCAGTAGTCTACACCAACTGAAAAACAGACATTGTCAATGTGGATGTAAAAAAAAAAAAAAGGCTCTACTCTATGTTGTCTAGGAAACCTGCTTTAAAATATAAAAACACGGGGCACCTGAGTGGCTCAGTCGTTAAGCGTCTGCCTTGGCTCAGGTCATGATCCCAGGGTCCTGGGATCGAGACCCGCGTCGGGCTCCCTGCTCCACAGGAAGCCTGCTTCTCCCTCTCCCGCTACCCCTGCTGTGTTCCCTCTCTCACTGTGTCTTTCTCTGTCAAATAAATAAATAAAATCTTAAAAATAAATAAATAAATATAAAAAATAAAATATAAAAACACATATAGATTAAATGTAAAGAGATGGTGGAGAAAGAGATACGTGCCAACACTGATCAAAAGAAAGCAGATGCAGTTATATTACTATCTGACAGTGCAGACTTCAGAGCAAGGGAAGTTAACAGGGATAAAGAAGGGTGTTACATAATGACAAAGAAGTCAGTTTTCCAAGAAGACCAGCAACCGTTAATGTGCGTGAACCTAACAAGAAAGTGTCAAAATATATGAGACAAACACAGATATAAGTATAAGGAGAAATAGGTGATTCTCCAGTGACAGGGGGAACTTCAACAGCCCTGTATGAGGCAGAAAATTAAGACATTCTTCAGAAGCTCACAACCTGGAATATTCACTAAAATAGACCACATCCTGCGCCAAAAAATACACCTTCATAAATTTACAAAAATAGAAATCATACAGTGTTGCTCTCAGACTAGAATGCGATTAAACTAGAAATCAATAACAGAAAGATAGCTAGAAAATCCCCCAAATACTTGGCGATTAAACAAGATACTTCTAAGTAACAAACACATGGATCACAGAAGAAGTCTCAGTGAAATTTTTTAAAAAATTAAACTGAATGAAAAAGAAAACACAACTTGTTAAAGTTTGTAGAATGCAGGGAAAGCAATTTCATCCTTTTTTTTTTTTTTTCAGGTTTCTAGTAATTTAATCTCAGCAATGCCTATAGTTATTAACCCTTCAGGGGCAGAGGCAGAAGTCTCCACAATGTGTTTAGTTAATTCCAATAGAATCTTGTTTAATTTGTTTGCACTGATATTTTTTGATGTGTTTCATTTTTTTTCCTCTAAATTTCTGCTTCAGTCTTTTCAAAAGGTGGTAGTGGTCAGCATAAAATACGGAGCAGAGAATTTAGATTCAAAACAGCATTGGAAGCAGCTACTTATGTGATCCACTTAAATTATCTAACTGAACCATTTTTCACTTTTCTCATCTACAAAGTAAGGGTATTTATATCCCTTTTACAGATTTGCTGTATGGATTAGGAATAGTATTTTTAAATAGCTGTGGCTTGGGGTGTCTGGGTGGCTCAGTCGTTAAGCCTCTGCCTTTGGCTCAGGTCGTGTTCCCAGGGTCCTGGGATCGAGCCCTGATTTGGGCTTCCTGCTCAGCAGGAAGCCTGCTTCTCCCTCTCCCTCTCCCCGTGCTTGTGTTCCCTCTCTCACTGTGTCTCTCTCTGTCAAATAAATAAATAAAATCTTAAAAAAATAGCTGAGGCTTAGTAATAAATGATAGTTATCATTATTTGCAAATTTTAACCAGTATTATGTTTCTTTTTTCAGTGTTGAACATTGCAATGATGAAGTAATGCAAGTTGTACACATATATACATGTAGATACATATATGTAATTTCAATGGGGACAAATTTAATAAGCTTAATATAGAAAAAAATTGCTACCACAAGATACTTAGAGAAACATGGAAAAGCACTAATTGTTTTCAACAAGGTAATAACTAAAAAACTCCTAATTTATATGTATATATATTCTAAGGGGCAAAACACATACTTTAGAATAGGGCAATGTAAATTGACTGGGTATTATGATGTTCTTGCAATTTTATCGAGAAAGAAAGCTGTTTTAATAATCTCAGAGTTCTGAGATCAAGCCCTGCATCTGGCTATGCACTGGGCATGGAGTCTGCTGAAGATCTCTCTCTCCTGCTTCTGCCCGTCCCCCACTTGCCCCTCTCTCCACCTCTAAAAAAAAAGAAAAGACAAGACAATATTTAGTGGTTTTTTTCCTCTCTCTCCTTCCCCTGTTGAGGTTGAGATGACAAGTTATTGAACAGCATAATGTATCAATGCATTGTTAGTATAAATTGGATATGTACCATAACCTGCTTACGCAGTGCGCTTATTATTATAATTGTATAATTATTATATAAATTAATTATATATGACTGTGAACAGGGATATTTGTATTTAAGACTGCATTAACTGCTTTATAAACACTATAAAGGCAAAACAAACATATTTTTGCTTGAATTACTATAGGTCAGATTGGGGAATTAGTGTGGAGGGAAATCATAAAAAAGTGAAGGAATGTTTTCTTCATCCAAACTTCTATAATCTCATTCCTCTATTAAAAACCTAAAATACTTTGAATGAGACACTGTGGCTATGATTTTTGTAATAAAATCACCCAAGACCCTTTTCAGCAGAACCATACTCAGAAGAAAATTCTTGGCCTTAAAGTAAAAATTACAGAATAAATTCATAATCCTACCCCTTAAGTTCAAATCAAATATTTAAGTGCTAAATATGTTTTTTAATTTTTACTTTAATTGAGCTTTTTTTAAGCATTCAACTGCTCATGCTCACTGTATCAGATAGATGTTTTATACTGTAATGCTAATGAAACATTCAACATACTTTTTTGCCCCTCCTCCACTTATTATTCATTACCTTTTCTTATTTCTATATATGTCTCCCTCCCTAACCTGTAATCCCCTTTAAGGAGAGCAACTCTCTTATTCAATTATGGCCTTCACAGAATTTTGCATTTAGAAGATGTTCAATGAATGATAAGCAAATAATTGCTTATAAAGTGCTGGTCTCTTGAGCTCGGAAAAAAAATAAATAACTGTGAACACCCCTTGTCCAATCCAGGTAAAGATTCTTGGAATGAGAAGTGTCACAGTCAGTGAGCACCCAAGGGCTCTCAAATGATGTTGTAAGCACCGGGATAGATGCTCGAAGATACAAGTGATTTGCATTCCAGAAAGGATCAATAATTATATAGTATAAACTTGGTGATCGAAGAATATATAGGTTGCCACACAACTTCTTAGGCAGGATATTTGGCTCATTCTGGTAAGGTTTCAAGGGAAATTTCCCAGCAGAATTAACCTATAATCTTATTTGGGGATAAATTACTTAAACGTATGGGATATTAGATATAGAGGTACAGAAACAAGATAGAAACAATACATGGAAGAAAGAGAGCCAGAGAGAGAGGAAAAACAAACAAACAAGTGCTTGCCATATTCAAGCAATGAAAAAGAATTTAATAAAATTATATTGCAGTCTATTTATCAAAATGGCATTAGAAGCTACATCATGAATCACATGATTTGGAGTTTTTAAATTATCCTATTTTAAATTATCCTAAAGACAAAAAAAAGTTTCAATGAAAGAATAAGATGAGAAGATTTTTGTTTGAGAAAGATCACTTTATTTAATAATTATAAGCTCTGAGATTATGGGTGTTACAATGATATGTTATCAAACCCATACCAACTTTGATGGTCCTGGCTAAACACCCTTCATTATGTTTTTTTGTGTATGTGTTTTATGATGAAGTCATTAAAGATAACCCTGAATCTTAGGTCACTGGAAAAGATGTTTCCTCCAAATTTACAGATAATTCAAAGTAAATCTTTTTTTTCCCTAAAACAAATATTTTAAAGATAAAAAAGGAATCAGAGAAAGAAAAACAATGAACAACCTGTTCAATCCATGCATATATGCAGTGGATATTATTTGAGTGCCTACTGTGTCTTAGGCACTATAATAGATGCTAGGATTTAGCAATAACCAAAAGACAAATATTTATGTTTTCACCAAGTTGACCTCAGATTCTCACTCTATCTGGCTGATATGCACCTGTCTGCACAATCTATTTTTACCCAGAAAAATAATCAATATACTTTTCACACAAGGAAAATACAAACTAAAGCTGTAATATATCATGATTCTGTGGTATGAATTAGGAAATTTTACTTAAACTCACATTTCTGAACATTTTGAGAGATACTAACTATGCTTTGTTCTCGAAAATCTCTAAAGGATGTTTGTATAGCAAGTAGCCTCTGAAGATCAAGGTAACAACTTTCGCCAGAGAAAAGGACAGGTTTATATACAGTCTTTAAATGAAAAAGTGCCTCCTTCCAAAGCAAAGAGCAGAAATCCTTAATGCCCTGTGATAAGAGATATGGGTGGAGCTTAGGTTTTTGTTATAATGCAATCTACTGCATATGCAGGTGTCACCTGGCCCTCTTAACACCCTGGGGAACTAGAGTTAAGTGTCAAGACTCTAGCTACTGCAGTGAGTAATAAACTGCTGTCTCTGATCCAGGAGCCTCATGTTGTCTAGCAGTGTTCAGAAAACAGGAACACATTAAATTGTTAGTTTGCAAGCAGGGTGAACTCTTAGATGTGTCACAATTCTTGAAAATAAGTATCTGTTTTTCTATAGTTCATAATGAATTTTCATCTAGGTCATAAGTCCAAAAATATCCAAAGGTTATAATACAATGATTTTAAGTCTTTGGAATTCATATCAAGAAAATTACATAACTGTGCAGGCGCCTGGGTGGTTCAGTTGGTTAAGCGACTGCCTTCGGCTCAGGTCATGATCCTGGAGTCCCGGGATTGAGTCCCGCATCAGGCTCCCTGCTCAGCAAGGAGTCTGCTTCTCCCTCCAACCCTATCCCCTCTCATGTGCCCTCTCTCTCTCTCAAATAAATAAAATCTTAAAAAAAAAAAGAAAATTCCATAACTGTACTGATAGGCAATATATAAGGCCTGAATAAATGGAAAGTTATACCATGTCCATAGAGAAGATTCAACATTGTAAAGAGGTCTGTTTTGCCCAGATTAACCTTTCAATTAATTGCATACTGATTATTCTGAGATGTTTTGTAGAATTCCTATCAGAAGTTGGTAGAATTGGGGAAAGCAGAAGTACAATTTAGATGGACAATGATACATCAATGTTTATAATCTCTATAGTTAATTTTACATGAAAAATATTTTCATATGTAACATGTATTGCTTTCTCTAACTTTAAAAATTAAATGTTTAGAAATGACTTAATACTATTTTAAATAGTAAAGATGATTAAAAATTAGGTATTTTTGGTATAAAATTAGAATCTGGGATGAATTAGACTTTCCTCTTCATTTTGAAAATGTTAGTGAAAATACGTAGGCTTTATTTTCTGTAACTATGCACTTTGGTAGACAGAACATACATACAGGATTCATATTGAAATGACTGTAGCTGGATAAAGCATCAAAATTTCAAACTCAGTGGCTAAACTGCATCTTTTACAATGTCATTAGAAAAATATTTAATATATGAAATGACAAGAGAAAAGATGACAGTTTATTCTGCCTCTTACAGAAAAAAGAAAAAAAGCAAGGTGTTTCTTACAGCTTTTATTCATTTGTGTGAAAAAGAAACGGAATGAGCACCAAGCTCATCAATGAACTTTTGGAAGTTCTGCTCTCCATTTATGAGAGTCTGTGAGCTTCTGATAAATTTGATCACTTTGAAAGTTAATCCAACATAAAATAGTGATAAAAGCATTCAAATACATTAGAATTCTTACTAAACATTCTGTATTTGAGGACTTCAAAATTCTAATAGGGAAGTAACTGAATATCCAGGTACAAAAAAAAAAAGAATTGAGACACATACCTACATCCTTTATAAAAATTAACTCAAAGCGGATCACAGAATTAGATGTAAGATGCAAAACAAAAAACTCCTGGAAGGTAATATAGTAGAAAACTGAGCTGAAGCCAGATGCCCAACCAACTGAGCCACCCAGGCACCCCTGGTGATGACTTTTTAGATACAGCTCAAAAGACAGATCCATGAAAAATAGTAATTGATAATCTGGGTTTCATTAAAATTTAAAACTTCTGCTCTGCAATAGACAATGCCAAGATAATTAGAAGACAAGCCAATAAGCTGGGAAATATTTGCAAGACAAATTTGATATGGGACTATTATCCAAAATATGCTAAGAACTCTTAAACCTCAACGATAACAAAACAACCCAATTTAAAAAAGGGGCCAAAGACCTTAGCAGATACCTCACCAAAAAAGATATACAGATGATGACAAATAAACATAGGAAAAGATGCCCTACATCATATGTCATGAGGGAAATGCAGATTAAAACAATGAGACACCACTACATACCTATTAGAATATCCAAAATCCATGATACAACACCAAATACTGGGGAGGATTTTGAGCAACAGGAACTCTCATTCCTTGCTGGAGGGAATACAAAATGGTATATAGTCACTTTGAAAGACAGTCAGGCAGTTTCTTACAAAACTAAATGTACTTTTACCATACGACTTCAGCAGTCATGCTTCTCGGTATTTATACAAAGGAGTGGGAAGTTTATTTCCACTAAAAACCTGCGCACAGATGTTTATAACAGATTTATTCATAATTGCCAAAACTTGGAAGCATCAAAGATGTCCTTCAGTAGGTGAATGGATAAACTATTGTACATCCAGACAACAGAATATTAATTAAGTGCTGAAAATAAATGAACTATCAAGCCATGAAAAGACATGGAGGAACTTTAAGTGCTTATGACTAAGTGAAAAAAAAAAAAAAGACAGTCTGTAAGAACTATACTCTGTATGCTTCTTGCTCTATGACATTCTGGAACAGCTAAAACTATGGAGACAATGGAAGGATCAGTGGTTGCTAGGGATGGAAGCAGGGCAGGGGGAAGGATGAGTAAGTGGAGCATGAGAGACTATGGACTCTGAGAAACAAACTGAGGGTTCTAGAGGGGAGGGGGTGGGGGATGGGTTAGCCTGGTGATGGGTATTAAAGAGGGCACGTTCTGCGTGGAGCACTGGGTGTTATACACAAACAATGAATAATGGATCACTACATCAAAAACTAATGATGTAATGTATGGTGATTAACATAACATAATAAAAAAAATAAGTGGAGCACAAAGGATTTTTAAGGACATGAAAATTTCTGACACTACAGTGGTGAATACATACATCGAAACCCATGAGTGTGTAACACCAAGAGTGAACCCTAATCTAAATTATGGACATTGGGTGATAACGATGGAAGTTTAGAAATTGTAAAAATGGACCCCCCCTTGTGGAGGAAGTTGGTAATGAGGGAGCTATGCATGGGGGGGGTGGGCTGTGTGTGGGAAATCTCTATACCTCTCAATTTGCTGTGAACCTAAAACTGCTCTGAAAAAACAGTTTGCTAAAAAAAATGTTAAGATACAACGAAGCTCTACTTTTTAATCTTTCATGCCACTGTTATATTCAGCCTTAGAAGTGTGTAGTCATATATTTATGTTCAGAGCATCCAGTCAATTCACTTCTTTTTAATTCACTTCAGATACACTTTTTCCTTTTAATTTTGAAGAAAAAAAATGTGTATATTCTTTTAAAAATTATTTTGGTAAATTTCACTGAAAATGTCAAGGTACAAATTTCTCTTTGGTTTTGTATTTACCTTGAGGTATTTTCTATTTCATAAGCTTTCATTTACCTTTGAAAATATATATACATAAAAACCCCATATTAGATATTTAATTTGTTTCAATTTAGGTCAAGCATTTGATTTCAGTCCTAGATCAAAAGTTCGAGGAACATGATGCAATCAAAGGCAATCCTTTGTAGAGATGCTGATTCTTGTCCGAGCTTCTCTATTTTAATTAAGACATCATTTTAAGTGCAGATAAAACAACCAGTGATTTGAGAAACCTGCTTAAATCATAGATATCTCAAAAATGAGATTTTCATCAGCTAATGTGATCTGTTTGGAAGAAATCTTAAAATAGTCTGAATAATAATGTGCGAATTCCCTAGGATTATCGTTCTTCAGTTGTAGAATTGAACTAGAACATACCTATGGAATATTTCATCTCAAGCCTTCCTTTCTAGCTACCATTCTTCCATTCCACCTGAATCCTATTATTACCTGTCGGTTATTTTCTTTTAAAAATTTTTTTTTCTCCTTTTTCTAAACTCCAGTTGACCCTAATCATGCTTAAGTGTTTGTGAATAAAATAATTTAATCAAACCTTTCATTTAGAATATTTTTTTAAAATTTTTTTATTGTTATGTTAATCACCATATATTACATCATTAGTTTTTGATGCAGTGTTCCATGATTCATTGTTTGCTCATAACACCCAGTGCTCCATGCAGAACTCATTTAGAATATTTTATCTTGATTCATTCCTAATCAGTTTTAAAAAGAAATTATAAATTACCCATGGATTCCTTAGTAAATTGTCATGTTTCTATCTTCATTAGCCTATAATGTCTATTTCTCCTGAACCATAATGGTTATTTTGTGTGTGAGAATGAATTATAAATCTGATGGCACTTAGGGGATTTCCCCACTCTATGGAATTTAGACTAAACTTTGTTTTGACCCCAACTGTTGTTTCAGCATAAAACTAATCCCAGCAACTTGGCCAAATCATTGGGGCTGTTTACACCTAGTGAAAAGGAACAACAAACCTATAAAAAACTTAAATAACAATTTTTTCTTCCGTTGACATTACTGACTGAATATATTTTCTGGATTATGCGAATAAGTGCTTTGATTTCTTCCTTAGGTGTTTTGTACGTAGAAAAAATATACCAGATATGAGGAAGATTGAAACAGATAAAAAAATTCCCTGGAAATGTATTTCCCAGATATAGGCATTTCATTAAAAAGTGGCTCTACAGAGTAAAAGATAAAAGCCATAGTGACTTAAAGAATTAACTCTTATTTGTAAACAAACCTCTGGCTATGTATAAGTACATAGAAGTAAATTTGTTTATTTGAGAATATAACTTGCCTCCTAAAGTAAAATTAGGATGACTAAAACTGTATTCAAAATTTTAACTTTATATATTCATATACTAATAGGGATAAACATAATAGACTATATAGGGCCAAAATAATAGACTATAATAGATATTCTCTATCTGTACTGACCCTGCGTCTTATTCTTGGTATAAAGCATCCCTCAGGTGATTGATAAGTTTAATGTTCGTGAATCCCGTGGGACCCACTTAAGTGATCCAGAGTACAAATGATCAAAGGTACATCCTAGTTGTTAAGATCCACAGGAAATTATTGTTGCTTTATATTCTTATTTAATGTCTGGGAATATTTTCATTTTGTTGTTTTGTTTGGCAGAAATAAGTTTATAAACAGAATCACCTCCAATTAAAAAGAAAAAAAAATCTTAGACTTTCCCACTGCAGATTACACATGACCTATAACTTGGTCATGAGCAAACACCAGTGACTTGTGATGAAAAATCAAATTAAATAGAATAGCAAAGAAAAGGAAATGTCAGAGTACCTCTGATGTGGTATTATCTTGTGACTCTTGCACTTAAGTTTCATATGTCTGTATTTACGTGTCGGGACGTAAAATATAGCTCTTCCTGTAGGTTGTGGTCAAAGAATTTGAAAGCCACTGCCTGGGACAGCAGAATGGCTGAGACTAAAATGAGTGTGATTATGAAAGCATCGGTTGATAGTAGGCAGAGCTGACAGGCTTACGCCCTCGTGAGTGGCTATTATTATCTATAAACATTCCTAAGTCGAAAGTTCCTCCCCAGAAGTATGTATGCAGCTCCACTGAGCCAGACCTCAACCTCTCCAGTACATCTCAGTAGAATTGTCCCTGCCCTTTGGGATTTCAGCATCTCATTTTAAGACACACAGAAATCTCGGGAGTTTGAGGAACATTTGTATGGGATTCTTTTTCCCTCTTTCCTGTAACGTGGATTTCCCTTTTTCCTTTCCCTGACTCAGCGAGAAAATGACTGCTTCACTTTCTGTTTTCCTTCTTCATCCGGAGCGTAGGCCTGCACAAAACCGCTCTCCGATTATTGCCCTTTGGATTTTCGTCTCTACTTTTAGAGACCATCTGTGGTCCAACAATATGGTCTCAGAAAATATGTATCACAGAGGCTCAGTGGAAATTTGCTATTTATCCTCTTTAAACCTATTCATTCCTTACAGCTCGTAGTGTGATGTAGTGCTTATTTAACTACAACCTTAGCCATATCTGGCTGTGATCTTTGTAGGCATAACTTAGAGCAGTTTGATCATTTCACTTGTGATCAGTGGTATTTATGAGCTTGATGGAAAGTGTAAAGTGGGCCCTAATATGTCTGATAAAACACCTCCCTTCTTTTACTCTGAAAGCTGAGAGTGAGTTTGCTGAAGTTTGGATGAGGCAAGGCTCTTGGGAAGTGAGGTAATGAGACATTTCCGTAGCCTGCTAGCTGCTTTGATGGGAGATTCTTGGCAAAGGAAGTGACAACATAGTCTTCACGCTCCAGATGGTCCCGCTTGTGACTCCGTCATTGCCCCGTGGAAATGTAGTATTGAGCTCGTGCCTCATTTTGATCCTTAGATAGGATAATAACTCATGGCAAGTAACTGGTCTGGGTGCACAACTAATCTGTCCTACCTTTTCACTCCCTTCCCCTTTTTTCTCTATCTTTCACCAGGCTCTTTTTCCAAGTGTGATTGCCACTGGATTAGTAAAGAATTTTAATTACATAAGCCATAGTTTTTACCTTTAGCAAGTGGCTTTCAACATTTTATAGCTGCACAGGCCATTCAGATCCATATGTCCCCAACACTTTTTAATTTTTTTTTGCTTCTTGGGACCTACAGAGGCTGAAACTCAGTCTCCCAGTTTTGGGGATATTAAAATTTCTCAGGATGACATCTTACCGTCAGATCCCCTTCTTTGTAAACATCCAGTGTTGTCTACTCTCAAAAACAGCCTCTCAAAAATATTAGTAGTTTATTATATCTAAAAGTAGCCCTGGGTATTTCAAACTTTCTTTTGCATATCCTTTAATACATAAATAGGTCTGGGATTAAAATTTCTCTGTCCGTTTCCATTTTTTGAATGAGACAATATTGAATATCAGACCTACATATTCTCAGAATTTCTTACCTTGATGCAAAGATTGAGGCAAAATCCATAGAGACTACATGCTATGTCAGATTCAATTGAAAAATAATTTAATTAAAGTACACCTGTTCTCCCAAGTCTGCCAGAATCTAATCATTTGAAATGGCACTCTTCCAGACTAGAGTGGCCACTGTCCCTATTTTAGAAATAAGACAAATCTAATATTTCACACATTTCGCTTGTTTGGGGAATCTAATAATTCCCCCTTTCAAAACCACATCTAGTGGAATGTTATAATAATCTTTTGAAAGTTGAGAAGAATCCAGAAGAAAAAAGAGAATCAAATGATTTGAGAATGCTTCTTGGTTTTCCAGGAAATATTCATATATATATATATGAATATATGGCATATATATATATGCATATATACATATGTATACATACATATATATGACATATATCAATCACAAAATAATATTAGACCTAAAGTATAAATTACTTAAAAATATGTAATAAAATTAAAGAAAAAACTTTCCTTTTTATTTTAAACCCGACATAGCCTCTTCAGTCTCATAAAATTAATCCAGGCAGTTATAAGGACAACAAATCTGTGAATGTAATGTTCTAGAACCCTGCTACATAGTGGCAGTTGTTTAAGGGATAGCCAATGACCGGGTATCAATTAGCTGAGCATCAAAATAATTTCATGAGAAATGCAAGAGAGGAATTTGAGTCTCATTCTTTCTGACAAATATAAAGAATCTTAAGGTTTGTAACCTTGCCCTGAAAAGAACATAGGGGAAACTACAAAGCTCACTCTAAGCAGAGCATAACGTGGTGGTGGGGATTTTTTTAGCTCTATCAGGATAATTGGTGATGCACTAACATAAGCTTTGGGGAGTTCTGTGATGACCATGTTAATTAAAAGACTGCCTCTCCTCTTGGGATGGCTCCATATTACCTCACCAGCTCCAGTTATCCCCCAAATCATCTTACAGAAAGATAATGTTTCACCATTTACTATTGATGATACTGTAATTCATTTATTATTTATGATGCTTATTAGGCTCCTGTCCTTGGCCCATCGCTCCCTTCATGTGTCACTCTCTAAGGGCGAGCTCATCCCTTCCACTATCTTAGCGATCACGAACGTGCAGATGACCCCTAACTTTTGTTCACTGGCCCAAGCCAGTCCCCTAAGCTTCCAGAAGAACATTTCACTAGCAAGTCCCATAGGAATCTCAAATTCAATATATTCAAACCAGAACTCTGTCTTCTTTCTAAACCTGCTCCTCTTCCAGGATTCTCTCTCTTCTTTAGAAATTACAATATACCCCATCACCCATGCTAGAAAATGGAGGGATTCTTGGCTCTTCCTTAACCTCCATATCCAATAATTCATCAGGTCTCAATATTTCCTAATTCTGGCCTTTCATCTTCATCTCTTTCAGTTATTCAGCAAATGTTTAAAGAGTGCACACTATAGGCTAGGCACTCTTCGAAAGCTAAACTGACTTTAGACAAAACACTTTTTTAAAAAAATTCTTGACCTTCTGGAGTTTACATTCTATCTGCAGGAGATAGAAAACAAGCAACAAATTGAATTCATATCAGGAGCTGATGCGTGCTATAGACTAACATAAGTAGAATAGGATAATGAAGATCAGAAATGTAGAAATGCACTTGTCAAGGGAGGCCCCATTGATAAATTAATATTTGAACAAAGACTCGAAGAAGGGCGCCTGGGTGGCTCAGTTGGTTAAGTGACTGCCTTCGGCTCAGGTCATGATCCTGGGGTCCCGGGATCGAGTCCCACATCGGGCTCCCTGCTCAGCAGGGAGTCTGCTTCTCCCTCTGACCCTCTTCCCTCTCGTGCTCTCTATCTCTCATTCTCTCTCTCTCTCTCAAATAAATAAATAAAATCTTTAAAAAAAAAAAAAAGACTCGAAGAATATCTGACAGTTAGCCAAGAAAATATGGGAGAAGAGTATACCATACCAGGGAGAGACAACAGCCAAGTCGGGCTGTTTGCAGTAGTTGGAAGAGTAACAAGGAGACCAGTAAGGCTGGAGATCATGGTCTTCATCGAGATCATACTTAGTCCTTCTAATTATGCCTTTCCAGTTGTGTCCCTCTCTATCCTTTATTAGCCTTGAGAGTTCTTTACCTACAATTCAAATTGCCACGATTCTGCCCTTTTTAAACCTCTCAATGGCTACTCACAGACCACAAGAAGGAGTTAAACTCTTCACTGGTGTATCAAGGTTTCCATGATCTGGTTTGTGTTTACTTCTGTAGGTGTATCTCATTCTTACTTACCTACTTTATGTCCAACAATACCCATGTCTTTGTAGTTTCATAGACACCAATATTTGCCTAATCTGTGTTGTGCCTTCTGTGTGGATTTCCTATCCCTCTTTCATCTGGCCAACTACCACTCCATATAGTTCATCCCTCATTACCCTCAATACAGATTAATTCAGTGCAGCTCCTTTTTTCTACCTCTGCATATCTTTAGTATTGCTCTTTTAACTATGTTAGAAATATAGTCCTATATTTATGAATTTTTATTTGGCTCTGAGATCATTAAGTGTGAAGAAGGTGTGCCTTGTGCAGAGTAGATCCCCAGTAAATATTGGTTGAATAGATGAATGATTATTATCACCTCTAAAGTTCTGGAAAATTGACAGATTTCAGTTGGACTTTAAGATGAACTTTGAATTGTTTCCGACTGTTTTAAGATAAAATTCCAGTTTCTTTGCCTCCCATGGGCCTCACCATGTTAATCCTATTTGACTTTTCAAATTGTATGTGTGTGTGTGTGTAATCATTCATCTATATCTTAATATATATAGTGTATACTTTCCATCTATGAATGAAGCCTCTTTTCACTATAACTTCAGTAAGTTGATTGATTGATAAGGTCCTTGTTGTTCCCACAAACACATTGTTCATCTTCCAGCCTCCATAATTCTGCTTTAGTATTCTCCTATTCTCTTTCGGGGAAGAGCTATGTTTTTTTCCTCTATGTAAATCCTGTCTCTCTTGTAAGTACAGCTGAAGCTCCACTTCTTGACTGAACTATCTTGGCTACTCACACCCTAATGTGTTTGCCATTTATCTTGTGTGTTGTCTTCACTTTGAATTTTAATGTATGAGAAATCAAGAATTACATGTTAGAGTTATTTTATACTCCATACTGTCATCAGAGTATTTGCTAAAGACTTCGGGAGGTCTCTGGGTTATTTGTATTTGGAGATGGTTAATTAAAGCACAAACAATTATTTCCCCAAGCCAGTTTGGAATTTACCTCTGTATAAGAATAATGTGCAAAATACTTCATTGAAGATGATTCTAGTTTCAAGATTCTAACCAGAACCTTCAAAATAAAAGCAAGTAAATGAACACATCTTAATGAATGAAATCAATGAGAAGAAAATGGTCATGTGTTTTTGTTTGTCTTATCATGGAAGATGGCTTCATTTCTTTTCTATTTTTCCATCTGTTCAGCAACTCTAAGGTTTAGCTCTCTTCTAATTGTCATTGCTTTAGTATTGATTGATGATGATGCAAACCAAGGGACTATATAGGGATTTAGTCTTGAGTTGAAGCTTTTATATTTATATTGTTTTTTCCTCTGGAAAGTAGAAAGCTTTGTGTGCCCTGATGTGCCGTAATTTCCTGGAGAATACCAGAGTCTTTGCATTAATGATATATAGAAAAATGATAAATCAGTGGGGTGTTGCAACACATTTCCACCAAGAGGAAAATTATTACGTACACTAAACATATAGAGAAAGACCCACTGACCTAGAACCCAGTTAGCTAGTTGCAACTGCCTGTGTTCAAGAAGCTACTTCCTCTTTTAACTATTACCAGGGGTCTAATTGTATTGGAAGAAGCAATGAGGACAACAATGAGAAAACTCTTTCTTACAAAGTGAACATTACCACTATCTGCTTCATTGTGTAGGAGGAAACCTTAAAATCTGATACTTTCAGATATCAAATGTGTATTTTATGTCCCTTTATCATTTCCTAAACTTTGTAGAGAATTGATCTTAATGACTACATGTTTTTATTAGTTAGTTAGTTATCACTGAAGTGACTCTAAGACATCATGTTCTCTGTCTGTAGTGGCTTTAGGTAGATTACATTGAACCCCTCTCAGTAAGCAGCATTATTCACTCAATCTGTTACAGATGTGAATGTCACCCATAGGATTAGTTTTAGAATTAAGCAGTCACCTACATGGTGTGTTTTGGAGCTTGGTCATTTCTCTGCACAATAATGATTGATCTAACACAAATACTGGATGCCTGAAAATTTCCAGAGAGAGGCAGTATAGTTCACAGTTCAGCATTCAGGCTCTGGCTACACTTCTAGTCTTGTAGTTTACTATCTTTTTGCCTTGCTTTGCCCATCTGTAAAGAATAATGATGATACTTACTCCTTAGGCTTAAAGATCAAATGAGGCAATGCATGGAACCTACTTACGACTGTACCTGATTTATCCTAAGTACTTTAAAAATTGAGCTATTATTACTATCACAAAATGTTCATCATTTTGACTTACTGTATCTGTATCCTGTATCTAGTGAGGATAAAGCCTTAAACTAACTCACACCAAAGTGTTAGCATCTTACTTAATGAAGGAACATATGGATTAGCTTCATAAACTGCAAAGTGCTCTATAAAAATAAAGAAATGGTGCAACTAGCATTTTAAAGGGCAAGGAGAGAACAGAGATGGTTTTGGTGCAAGAGGGATGGCAGAAAAAGACCGAAGGGAAATTCAGCTTTCTCATACTTTCTCTAGTACCTTCCTTTGTCCTGCTTTAGAAAATATACCCCAAATTCATTCTTGTGTGGTTATTCAGTAAAAGAATGTCATGAGAGATTACTTACCGCACAGGTTGAATTGAAAAATTCCAGGCTGGCTGGCCAGCCCTGTACCTGGGGCCAGAGAGCATTGCAGGCCTGGGCACGGCCTGTGACAAGTACACACACGTTCTGAGGAGCCAGGGAAGTGTGCCTCTGGGAACGTGCATGTCTGTGCACCCAGGGAGCAGGAACATAAGTTTTGCTTCTCTGGGAGCACACTGTTTGCTATGAACAGAATCAAAGTGAGGTTGACACCCCCCTTTGATATGCTCCCCAACCCTACAATCACATTTGTAGGTGCCTTGCTTCACTCTAAATATCTCTGGGTAGCTTTAGAGCTATTTGCAGGGTGCAGAACTTGGGGTGGGAGAAGAGTGAGGTATTCGGATCTATTGTAATTTTAAGTTTTAATGTAAAAACCACTTCATTTGTATCTCTAGTGTGAAAAAAGCAATTACTTTCATTTAGTTGGAGTTTTTTTGTTTTTTGTTTTGTTTCATTTTGTTTTGTTTTGTTTTTCCGATGAGTGTTTCTTTCTGCAGGACACTGTGAGCTCCTGAAGGACAGTAAGCATGTCATAATCATTTCTTCTATTCCTAGTACCTGGTACACAATAAGAAACTGAAAAAAAAAAGGCACATAATAGCTCCTCAATGATTTTTTTTAGTACATAAATGAATGAAAGAAATCAGCAAAAAGTTGTCTTTTAGACAAGAAGATTTTTGGACTTCACAAATACTATAAAGAGATGATTTTCCTATGAAGAACTATTTAAATATTTTTATAAATGATAAAATATTTAATAAGATGCTATTTCCTAGGGAATTTATTTTGTTATTCACCTGTGAGTGCTATATATTAAATAGTCCAAGCAAACATACTGTCAAACTGTATAATAAAATATGTGTAATAATTATATTAATCCAAAATCCTCTCATGCAAAGGCTGACCAGTAACTCTCATAATTATACCCAATAATATATTTAGTTGTACTTTGAGTCCATTAGACAAAATGAATCATTATCACACTTTCATATTTATGCACAGCAAATTGCATTATGTAGAGAATATCTGTATATGAATACCCAAGCTCTCATTGAAATTGAGTTGTCTCACGAGGGAAATTCACTATAAAGTTGGTATCAGTGACGCTACAGAAGTTGGATTGTGATGTATTATTCATAAAAAAGTTGAAAAGAACTGCAACTTTTTATCCTGTGGAAATGTTATCTGAGTATGCTTTGCAATATAAAAAGACAAGTGTCTTGATGATTTTATACACCTGTCACTCTGAGAGCTACTCAGAGAAGCTATTTATACTTTTGGATTGGGAACCATGTCAGTCTTGGAACATATGGTCATCCTTCAAATCTGTTTAGCATCTCTTAAAATAGAAATTGTTTGACAATTTAAGTTACTGGAATTATAATTTTATCAAAACAAAAGATGTTATGATCACATAGAAGTGCACGTGAATCTCAGCATACCTTTAATTAAAAAGAAAAAAAAAGATAGCAGGCTTAGATTCAGCCCAGACACTGTAAAGATCTGGATATTTGGTATTCGTTTTCCTACTTTACCTTATGCTCAAACATTTCTTGAGTTATCTAGGGATTTGTAAAAATAAAACATTCCATCTTCTTTTCCCATTACCTAAAGTCCTTCTGACAGTGGAGGACCAAAAAAAAAAAAAAAAAAAAAAAGAGAGAGAAAGAAAAGAAAGAAAAATAATTTGCCCTTGCCCAGAGACCCAGTCGTATTTTACTATGGATTTTAATCATATTTAATTTCTTCTTTACCCTAGGTATCTCTGAATTTAGCAAAAGTATTAGGTACTCCTCTTTCGTCTGAGTCCAACTTTTCCTTCCTCCATCCCTTTTCCCTTGCCCTCCTTCCTTTCTTTCTTGTTTCCACACTGTGTATCATATGCATTTCAACCATTTTCAACCCTCAAGCTCACATCTACAGCTTAAACACAACTCAAAGTCCTCACTTGACACATTTCCGGCCCTAATGCATCGACTTTCTCAATTTGTTAATGGTCATCTAAAATGTTATTTCTAAAAATGTCACATTATAAAAATGACCTAGCATCTAGTTAATAACCAGAACTACAGGGGGAAAAAACTATTAATAAATTCCCGAGACGATTCCTTTGATAAGAAACTAACCTCTCAGCCAATGCATATTTCTTCCCATTGCCATTCTGACATGTGGTCATAATAACACCAGCCTCAGTACAGTGATAAATACTTCTTTAAGAGGAAGCCTGTTTCACTATTCAACCAGTCTAATTATAGAAAAAAAAATGTCCTCTTACCTTGTTCCTAAGCCTATTTCCTAGTCTGCAAGTTACAGTTTTATCATGGGCACATACTGCTATTATAAAAAAAAAATGAATTGTAGAGAAAATCAGAAGTGCTCTAATACGTATGATTTGACATGATCAGGATTTTGCCAGCAGGAAAGCAATGAAAATGGAATCAAGTCTTCCCAGCAAAGGAAATTAACCAACAGGAGCTTGACAATTGCAGGCTTATTTTAAGGGAGTAGTGATATGTTTTGAAGGTTATTAAGATGTAACCTCTTATTCATCTGGAAACTTGAATATTTCTCCTTGAGAAAAATCTTTAGGAAAGTTACAAGTTGTTACCTATAAAGATGAGTTGGTAAAGAGTATTGCTACTATCACCTGATTTTAATCAGAAAACTTCACTTCAATTCCAACTAAGACATACTAATTTTGCCAGCTTGGGTAGATGACTTAACCTCTCTGAGAATTAGTTCTGCATGTGTGATATATAAGGCAATTCTGATACGATTATAATAAGGATAAAAGGTGTAAATGATAATAAATTATTTAGTTTTGTAAATACATGAAATGTTAAGAAATGTCACTAAACTGGCTAGTGACATTTGTCCCTGGTAGAAATTCTATTGTCAATTAATTGAAAAGAAAAAAGAGCTCAACAGTTCATTGGCATACATGTATCTAAAGTCACATGTTTCTGGAATTCACACCGAGGGCTTTTGAAATAGTATTCCACCATTAGCAGATTTCTCTTTTGGTCTTTATTATGTTTCATATATTTATTGGAATAGGAGAATAGAGATAAGGAAACCAGAGTGAAAAAAGACTGTATCTTTTTTTTTTAAAAGATTTTATTTATTTATTTGACAGAGAGAGAGACACAGCTAGAGCAGGAACACAAGCAGGGGGAGTGGGAGAGGGAGAAGCAGGCTTCCCGCTGAGCAGGGAGCCTGATGCGGGGCTCACCTGAGCCAAAGGCAGACGCTTAACCGACTGAGCCCCCCAGGCGCCCCAAGACTGTATCTTAAAACCCAAGTCAGACATCACTTCTTTATACTGGCCAGGCAAGACAATGTAACTATAGAGAAAATTAAAGTTTTTTGAATTTAAAAGACAATGTAGGAAACTGAATGATTGCGTATGCATTTTTATTTAAAGATAATATTTAAAATATAAATAACCTAAACACTAAAGTAAGGTCAAAGGATACAGAAATCAATGTGGGTTTATATTTTGAGTTCGTTATATAAATAGTCATCCAAAAAAATAATGAGAAAAAAAACCTTAGATGCAATTTCTAATTTAACATTAGGAAAAATATGACATTAGAATTTTTAAAATGTTATTTCATTGCTATTGTTCCAGAAAAAAAAAATTTATTTCACACCTAATATCAACATTTTGCATTTAGCAAAACAAAGACAAATTTGATGGTGGTTTGAATCTGTTTGGCTTTTAAGTATTTTTAATATATATAAAACAGACATTTGAAATCTATATTATCTATCTCATTTTATTAGGCATGGTATTTAATACTGGTGAGGAGGGTACAAAAATATGAAGAAACTCAAATTAATTTTCTGAGCATTTGTTGTATTCTGGGTGCCAGGGAAGGAAGAAGAGGAATTTAAAATTTCATGTACTTAATCAAAAAATATTTAATGAGTTCCTCATACATTCTAGGAAAGACTGATCCATAGAAGAATGTCTACATAAATGTTCTTAAAAAGATATGAACAGGGGCACCTGGGTGGCTCAGTCAGTGAAGCATTGGATTCTTGGTTTTGGCTCAGGTCATGATCTCAGCACTGAGTCTGCTTGAGATTATTTCCCCTTCCTTCTCCCTACCCCTGCTCCTCTCCCTGCTGTCTCTCTCTCTCAAATCAATCAATCAATCAATCAATCAATCAAATCTTTAAAAAAAAGAGATATGAATGAAGTACTTCTGTAAGAATAAAATCAGATTAATTTCTGCTATAAATCCCTGAGAAGATTTTGGAAGGGAGAGACTCATGAATGCATCAATAAATATCTGAGCAACTCAACAAAACAACACTCAACTGAGCATAGAAATAAAGAAAATTAATTAATTATTAAAAATAATAAAATAAAGAAAATCATATGGATATACTTTGGAGATGTTTTTCTGTAGTTAATTTCTGAATCCCTATGAATAATATAATTGACCCTTTCCAAATCAACTAGCTTACTAGAAATTAATTTCACAGCAATTTTGTATGTTTCAAAACTATGTCAACTTTTTGGTTAGAATTTGTAAGGTAAATGAAATTTTTGCTAGGAAATTTTTGTGGGGGTGGTGGTAATTTTCTTACTTATGAAATTAATAAATTTGCATGTTTTTGTTTGGCTTAGCTTTTCTTGCTTTTTTTCAGTTGTCCACAAATACCTTTACAAACATAAATATCAAATTTTATTGAGTTACATGTTGTCCTGAATAAGTAAAATGGTATATTTAATATTCAAGCAGTGAGTTTATGATTTCATTCTTCATTATGTTAATTAAAGCCATTCACCAACAAATTGGCCTCTGTGTTCTGTAAGAATGATCTGGATTTAAAGATATTGGAAGATTTGTACTTGTAATTAACTTAGTCATTCGAAATTTTGATCCTGTGAAATAACCTAATGGTGTCTTTTATTTTCACCCACCTTTAGCTCATAATAAAAATGCAGCTACTCTCATGTACAGAAAACTGACAAAAAGATAAGATTTAATTGCTATTTTCTTGTCACTAAGCAGATATATTTTTCCTAAATGAACTCTGCCACTACCAATCTATATTTAGATAATTTTGTTAGTCCAGTTTTTTTACCTGTTATAAAAATTAAAAGGGATATTTCTCATTTATATTTCAATATGTCACCTTTTAAATTGATTGTGTCATTTTTTTTTCTTCTGAAGCATTCTCTGGTGACATTTCACTGCTTCAAACACTTAAAATCTCTGTTTCTTTGTTCTTGTCTTAATGCTTCGGATGGCTCAAGTATAACAACCTTAGATAGATTCTGAAAAAGTGATTTACTTTATATATTTGGTAATTTTAAAACTTAATTTCTACATGAACATTTATTGAGCACTTACTATATACAGTGTATTTTCAACATCTCTTGTCTCATTGTACTTTTCAGAAAATCACATTTCTTCCTAAATGTTTAAATTATTCTTACAGTTGCTTTATTAAATGGCAGGTCATAAAGAAGTAATAGAAAGCTTGAGATGAAAAGTACAATGAGTACAAAGAGAAAACAAAAAGAAAAGTTATGTTTGATGTTTTCTATTCTGAAATTTCCTAGAGGCAGTCTGTCACTGTGTTCAGTAATTTTTTCCTTTTCAGGTGTCACCTCAGTGAGGGGCCTGCGTGGCTCAGTTGGTTGAGCCTCCGACTCTTGGTCTCAGCTCAGGTCTGGATCTCAGGGTCATGAGATCTAGCCCTGCATAGGGTGTGGAATCTGCTTGAGATTCTTTCCCTCTCCCTCTTCCTCTCCCCCTGCTCACACATGCTCACTCTCTCTCTCAAATAAATAAATAAATAAAATCTTTAAAAAAATAAAATAAAATGTCTCTCAGATTTACTTTCTTCTCAATTCTCACTACTAAACCAAAGCCCAGCCTTCCATCACTTCATGTTTGTAATACTACAACAGCTCTTTAACTGATTAGCCCAACCCTACTCCTTCCTTCTCTAATCCATCCTTCCACTGCAATAATCTTTCTGAAATACTGCTATCATATGGCACTCTTCTGCTCAGAAAATTCCTATACTCTATTGACTTCTGCATGAAAACCAAATTCTCCTGCCTGGCATGAGACGTCACCCCAATTTTGTGCCATTCTACTAGTGAAGCTTTATTTCCTGCTTGTTCCTGGTCCACATACCTTGCCTCTGTCATACTGGTCACCTGACTTCCATCCCCACACATCCTGCTTCCTGCAAAGTCCATGCTTTACAAGTATGACGACTTTTTTTCAGAATGGCCCTTCTCCCTTGTACCTGTCTAACCACTGACCTGGAAAGCCAAAATTGAACCCCGCTAACTCTGACAGTTCTAACACATCCTAATGTTCTTTCATTTTCTGAATACCAATAACATTTATAATCAGAAACTCATGGTTACTCAATTTCTCATGAAAGGGGCACTGGAATTAATTCAGATAACTTGGACCCTTGTTCACTATTGAGTGTTGAAGACATTTCTACCTCCCTTTGCTCACTGTATCTTCTACTAGTATCATAGCAGTCATAGCATTACAGTGATGGATTATGTTTCCATTTCTCTGTGCTGCTCTGGAAGCACTGAGGAAACAAACAACTCATTTTGCTTCCCAACCCCAGTGTACCTGGCATCACACCTGACACATAGTGGCTTCTCAATGCGTGTTTAAGATGGAATATCCACCATGCAAACCTTCTGATCCAGAGATGATCTGTAAAATGGAAATAATAGGGCGCCTGGGTGGCTCAGTTGGTTGGGCGACTGCCTTCGGCTCAGGTCATGATCCTGGAGTCCCGGGATCGAGTCCCACATCGGGCTCCCTGCTCGGCGGGGAGTCTGCTTCTCCCTCTGACCCTCTTCCCTCTCGTGCTCTCTATCTCTCATTCTCTTTCTCAAATAAATGGATAGAATCAAAGAAAAAATAAAATAAAATAGAAATAATAATACCTGCCATGCCTAGCTTGCAGGATATTATTGAGTAGAGGAAAAGGTGGAAAAATACTTTGTAATTATAAGCAGTACAGAAATATTATATGGCAAAATGATTTTCTCTATATATAGAGGAATGGTTTTTTTTAGACATATATTTACCTTTCCCCCCCTTTTTTTTAAATTAACATATAATGTTTTATTTGTTTCAGGGGTACAGGTCTGTGATTCATCAATCTTATATAATACCCAGTGTTCCTTATAACACATACCCTCCCCAATGTCCAGTGCTGTCTTAACCAAACTCTTTGAGTCTAGAAACTATCCTACTTATTTTGACAGCCATGAGCACACTCAGCTGCTGCTGGCTTATGACATAGTTTTAGTAAAATTTACAGATTTGTTGATCATTTGTAAATAATTTAATATTAAAAATCATCTGTTTTTATATTATCAGTACATCTGTTTGTCTCCAAACTTCATGGTGCCTAAAATGATAAAATATTTTTAATTCCAATTCTGAACAAGCTGAGTGTTTCAATAATTACATTTTTATATATTATGTCCTCTAGACATAAAAATAAAGCTAAGTTAAATTTATAACAGGAATCATTAAATTTATCACTTTCTAGGAGAGAAAATAAAATCAGAAGAGAATTCCTATTTGGTATTGTGGTTGGTGGGAAATATTACCTTGAGAATAGAAAGTGTGGAAGAACTGAGTTTTGATCTCAGTTCTACTTACTTATTGGCTGGGTGGTGGTGGGTAAGTCATTTATCCTCTCAGAATTTCACTTTCCTCCTTTGTAAAATGGAAATTTTGTTTTAATTCCAGTTCCATATCTATCTCACAGATTAATGGTAATAAAGTGAGAAAATATATGTTAAAATGGTACTCTATTAATATTAATTTAGTCTAATTTTTAAAAATTAACTTGCTTATTTATCAAAATGTTTCACACTGTATTCTAAGTTATCCATAATGTGATTCAATAAAATATTTTTATAATGGTGATTATATAAAAACCAGTGACTACCTGAAAAACCTTGGGATTGCAGGTGTATAAATATATTTGGGTTTGTGTTTCTGGGTACTTTTTGTCTTGAAATGCACTAGTTTGAGGCAATGACATACAGATAATTTTTACAAATCAACATCCCTTGGACATAAAGGTACTTTCTTTTGCCTTTTTTTTTCTAAGTGGATTTAAGTAGTGAGCCAATAGCAATTCATTTCCCCCTTCTGTAAGTAGGTCTTAGGAGTGAACAAGCCAAGGAAACAGATTTATCAACTTTGGATGATGTAATGGGCTTTAACCCTCAGTGTGTTGGGATTTTGGAAGGTAGTTAGGATTAGAGGAAGTCACGAGGGTGGGATTCTCAGGGTAAGATTACTGTTTTGTTTTGTTTTGTTTCTAAGAAGAGTAAAAGAGAATTCGTTCTCTGTCTCTGTCTCCCTGTCTCTCTCTCTCTCTCACCACCATGTGAGGACACAGCAAGAAGGCAGCCATCTCCAAGCCAGGAAGAGGTCCCTCACCAAGAACTGAGTCTGCCTGCACCTTGTTCTTGGACTTCCCAGCCTCCAGAACTGTGAGGCTGTTTTTCAAGCTACTCATTTTATAATATTTTCTTATAGCAGCCTGAGCAGACTAAGACAGATGCAATAACTTTAACAAAAATTAATGATTCAAAATCAAGTCTGGGGGCGCCTGGGTGGCTCAGTTGGTTAAGCGACTGCCTTCGGCTCAGGTCATGATCCTGGAGTCCTGGGATCGAGTCCCGCATCGGGTTCCCCGCCCGGCGGGGAGTCTGCTTCTCCCTCTGACCCTCTTTCCTCTCGTGCTCTCTGTCTCTCATTCTCTCTCTCTCAAATGAATAAATAAAATCTTTAAAAAAAACAAAATCAAGTCTGGCTATAAAGAATAAGAATAAGGGAAGTGGGAAAAACATCACACACACACGCATACACACACACCAAAGCATGTCCAAGGTGTGGATATAAAGCAGAACTGCTGAAATTAGCACATATTGAAATTAGTTCAATTGGGATGAGTGGTAGAAAAGCCAGCTGTCCCACCGTGCATTCTCTCTATCTTCATTTTGTCAATGGAAACCCTATTAAGGGCTGTATTTCACAGGCTCCCTTGCAACTAGTTGCAGCCCGGGACTAATTTCAAGCTCGTGATATGGTAGTGATATTTGGAAGTGATATTTGCTACTTCCAAGTCATTTCTCTGTCTCTTTAAAGATGTTTGCCCTGGCTCTCTCTCTTGCTTAGTATTCTGGCTTGGACTTGGTGCTGCCTGGAGGATATGCTGAGGATAACAGAACCACCTGCAGTCCTGGACTGCTCCTCTCGGAAGTTCCATGAGAGGGAAATACATTTCCCTTAGATTCATGGTTCTCTTCTTCACTGCAGTCTAGCCCCTTCTAACCAAGTTGACTCCTTAAAAACCATACCCTACTGCTACATTTCCTTAAAGTAAAAAACTTTAGTTTGGGAGTAGAGTAGGCAATTCACCCAGTTTGTGGTCAGTTTGAATAATTAACATCACATCTTTTGGCACCTCATCCAGTGTGGGGAAGTACCTGAGAATTCTGAACCATTAAAACAGAGGCTGGGTAGTTGATGTCATGTCTTTCCTTGTCCAACACAGCTAACAATTATGCCTCTTTTATTCATTTTTTCTTATAAGTTCATGGTGTTAAATGCCAAATTGAGTTTACAGTATAGCTAGATTAGCTTGGATTAAGATAGACTAGCTTTAATTCCTCTGAGAACCAGTCTGTCTTTAACAGTAACCATCATCATGAAGGCTTTTCTGAATCATTCAAAATAGAGTATATTTATTCAGTAAAGTGTGAATTATATGTATTATTTACTCTGTAGAAATTGACAACCCACTATATATTCCTTTGTGTATCAAAAATATAATGTAGAAAAATTCCATAGTAAATAGTCAGAAAACAAAGAAAAAGAGGAGTCCCGAGCTTTGCATTTAGCTGACTTTTTATGCATATCTAGTTCAACTTTCTCCGCGGGAAGAAAATCTGCTATGGCCATTGACTATCCTATCGTCTCTTTTTCTATCTTTTCCTCCCAATGAATGTTGCCCTTCAAGACCTTTCTACCTATTGGTTTTCCAACAGCCTACTAAGGTACATTTTCCTTTGCATAAATTGATATGGTTGATACAACTGAGTGGATATAGAAGTAATTTACCACCACCCTCTTTTCAAGCTCCTAGCAAAGTGTAACATACCTGTTTGAGAAGATGGTGGTATGTGAGAGGAGCTTTTACATACTTAGGTCTATGCAATCCACCCATAAGATACAGATTTAAAACTCTGTGTCTATCTATCATCTATCTATCTCTCTATATGTAAATTGAAGAGGAAAGATAGGCACAGAAATATATATGTACTACTTCATGTTACTTAAATATACCACTAATATTGACTCGGGACTGGGGATGTCCAACATTTCAGATATTTCCATGACCTCTGGCAGTAAAACAATAGTTCATCTGGTCAAAGCCCATGTACTTAATTATTTGTAGGAATATGTTACATGGATATTTTCTATTTCTGTAATACTTATTCTAAGTCAGCATATTTACTTAATTAGATACCTCATTCCTCAAACATTCTGGATCAATAAGAGCTTACTCTTTTGCTCACTATGGGTCTTCAATCAATATTACTGATTTTGAACATTAAAATTTCTCTCTCTGACAGAACTAGCTTACCTGCCACCCCTTCTATTCCTTCACTAGCAACTAACTTAAACTTTGATCTCAATGTGAGGTCTAATCACTTGAACTGTTCTTAATATTTCCGGTTCATTAACCTCTGTCTGACTTCACTTTTCTCCTTAACTTAGATTGTGAGATCATATTGAGCCTCTTCAACAGTCTTCTCATTGATACTGTAAAATCTCTCACCCATTTGACTTTTGCCACCTGTGTTCTAATAAACCCCAACACTGAGCAGTCCTTAAGTCCTTTTTCACTGCTTTCGGACTCTGTTAGCATGGCTAGAGAAAGTAGGTAAATGGTGCTAATTCCGTACAGACTCTCATGGCACAATCTTACTTCTCTCTCACTACTGCTCAGAAATGGTTATTTGTCTTCTGGATCAATATTGCATCACCCTGAAAAGGGATTTCAACCCTTTATTTATATCGTAATGTATTTCCCCCTTCTCAGGCTAAACCTCATCTCCCACTTAACTATGAATAGCAGTGCCATCTCAAATGGTCTATGTAGACTCGCCTCTATATAAAGACTTCACATCCGTGTCTGACATCTTCTTCATTCTTGTCTCAAAGAAAAGAAGAAAACAGCCATAGTTTTTCCATTTTTTAGTGTTAAACCATCTACCTGGACTTTGATTGTTAGCCCCCTTTCTTCTTTTCTTGAAAACTCATTCCCTTAAATCACCATTTTCTAGGTTTTTCCCTTTCTTATTGCCTTTGCTCTGCCTACTAACGTGCTCAAACTTTTCCTTCTTTTGAAAAAGCCTTTCCTCACTGCCAATCTCTCAAGCATCACTTTGTCTTGTCCTCTTGCTACCAAACCTTTTGAAAGAGTAGCTGTAGTGTTTTACGCACAATCTCATCAGTCTTTCACCTCTTGCAGAGTAACTTTCAAAATAAACACTTGATAATCAGTATATAAGGCTTTCTCAGTCTTTATCTTCATTGACTTCTTTGACAGTAGATCATGGTAACCATTCCTTGTTCCTTAAACCATACTCACTCTTGCTTCTGTGTCGTATTTTTAACTCTCTGGTCACCCTACTGACAGTTTCTATAGAGGAAACAGGACCTATCATTTATTGAGCAAACGATACTTAATTTATATGTGTAAGCTACTTTGCTTAGATACAGTCATGTGGGATCTAACAACTGTTATCCCCACTTGTTCCCAATAGTAACCATTCTCCAAGAGTCTGTGGTTATCTCTTATGCTCTCTATTATTTGTGACGGCCATTAGGTGAATAGATTTTATTTCTTCATAATCCCAGAAACCTATTTCTTAGCTGACAAACTCCTATCCGTCTACTTGCTCATTACCCTTACTTAATTATCCTGAAGTGAGCAGAATAGCCCAAACCGATCTTATTATTTCTATGGCTTGTTTTCAAGTTAGTTTTTTCTTCTTCTATTATTATTATAGTAGTAGTAGGAGTATTTTGTTTTTATTTATAGTACAAGCATTCTCTAAATAATCACAACTTGAAACCTAAGAGTAATCCTCCCTGCTGCTCTCTTCCTCCTTTCCCTCATTGGGTTTCTTCTTAGGATTTCCCTTAGAGAACAAGCTATTTTTAAATTATCTTTAATATTTTTAAAATCTGGTTGAAATTCACTTTCTACCTTATTTCCAATTTTTTGTCTAAACATACTTTAAATCTGTAGCCTAACTGTAGATTTAAAATAGCCTAGTGTCTTTGCACATATCCCATATGTTTTTGTGTCTATGGTTTTGTTTACGCTTTTTTTTCCTTCTGCCTGAAATACCCTCCTCCAAAACCTACCTTTCAAAATCCTATACATCCTTCAAAACTTCTTTTATATGCTGACCCTTCAATGGTACATGCTGTCAGTCAAAACTTCTTTTCCTTCTTTTTTTTTAATTGAGATTTAATTGACATGCAACATTATGTAAGTTTAAGGTGTGCAGCGTATTAATTTGATACATTTATATATTGCAATATAATTACCACTGTTGTGTTAGCCAACACCTCTATCACCTCACATGATTATTATTTCTTTTTTTGTAGTGAACAATTAAGATCTAGTCTCTTAGCGACTTTGAAGTTTATAATACAATATCATTGACTGTAATCACTATGTTGTGCATTAGAACTTCAGGACTTATTTATCTACTAGTTGCAAGTTGGTACCCTTAAACAACATCTCCCCAACTTCCCCACCCCCTAAACCCTGGCAACCGCCATTCTGTTCTTTGTTTCTATGAATTTGGCCTTTTTAGATATAAGTAAGATCATACAGTATTTGTCTTTCCCTATCTTACCTTACCTAGCATAATACCCTCAAGATCCATCTATATTGTTGCAAATGGCAAGATTTCCCTCTTTCTTATGGTAAGAAGATATTTCAGTGTGTGTGTGTGTGTGTGTGTCTGTATCTCATCTTCGTTATTCATTCATCCTTTAAAAGATTCTTAGGTTGTTTTCATATCTTGGTTTCCATGAATAGCGCTGCAATAAACATGGGAGTACAGATACTTCTTTGGTATTCAGTTTTTATTTCCTTTAAATACAAACTCAGAAGTGGGATAGTGGAATTCCTGGATCATGTGAGGTGGAAATTCTATTTTTTAATTTTTGGGAAACCTTCATACTGGTTTTCATAGCGACTACACCAACTTAATATTCCTAACAACAGTGTTCAAGGGTTCCCTTTCGCCACATCCTTGCCAACAATTGTAATTGCTTGTCTCTTTGATGATAACTATTCTAACAGATATGAGATGTTATCTCATTATGGTTTTGATTTGCATTTCCTTGAAGGTAAGTGAAGCTGAGCATCTTTTCTCTTTTATTGAATTTATACACACACACACACATATATGTATTTATCTCCATCTTACTAGTTTCAGGTGTACATCATAGTGATTCAATATTTTTTATACTTTATGAGATAATCCCCACTGAACATCTTTTCATGTACATTTTGGACATTTGTGTGTCTTTGGGAAAATGTCTATTTCGTTCCTTTGCTCATTTTTATCAGATTGTTTTTTTTTTCTGTTGTTACTGAAAAGTTCTCTCAAGAAGAACAAAGCTGGAGGCATCACATTCCTGATTTCAAGCTATATTATAAAACCATTGTGAACAAAACAGTATGGTATTGGTATGAAAATGGACACAAGGATCAATGGAACAGTATAGAGAGGCCAGAAGTGAACCCATACATACATGGTCAATTAATTTACAAAAAAAGAGCAAAGAGTACACAATGGAGAAAGGACAGTCTCTTCAGTAAATGATGTTGGGAAAACCGAATAGCCACATGCAAAAGAATGAAATTGGACCACTATCTTACATAATGCATAAAAATCAACTAAAATGGGTTAAAGACTTGAACATAAGACCTGAAGCCATAAAACTCCTAAAAAAAAAAGCATGAGTGGTAAGCTCTTTGACATGGCTATTGGTGCTGATTTTTTGAATTCGACACCAGAAGGAAAGGTAACAGGCAAAAATCAAGAAGTGGGATTTCCTCAAACTAAAAAGCTTCTGCAGAGCAAAGCCTTTTTTTTTTCACCCACAAAATGAAAAGGCAACCTACTTAATGGGAGAAAATATTTGTAAATTGTATAAATGATCAGGGATAATAGCCCAAATATATATATATACATAAACCTCATGTACTCAATTACAAAAACAAACAAAAAACCCAAACAATCCAATTTAAAAAATGGGTGGATGATCTGAATAGATATTTTTCCAAAGAAGACATACAGATGGGCAACAGGTATATGAAAAGTTGTTCAACATCACTAATCATCAGGAAATGCAAATCAAAACCCCAGTGAGATAACATCTTACACCTGTTAGCATTGTTCTTATCAAAAAGAAAAGAGTAACAAATGCTGGTGAGGATATGAAGAAAAGTGACTGGTGGGAATGTAAATTGGTACAGCCACTATGGAAAACAGTATGGGCATTCCTCAAAACGTTAATAATAAAACTGCCATATGATCCTGCAATTACACTTCTGAATATTTATTTAAAGAAAATAAAAACATTCACAAAGATACATGCACCCTCATGTTCATTGAAGTATTATTTAAAATGGCCATGATACATAAAAAACCTAAGTGTCCATCATGAATAAATGGATAAAGAACATATGAATATACATAAAGGAATATTATATTAATACATATGCTATTATATATATATATATAATACATTGGAATATTACTCTACCATTAAAAAAGAATGAAATCTTGTCATTTGTAACAAAATGGATTGATCTTGTGGACATATGCTAAGTGAAGTAATTCAGACAGAGAAAGGGGTAGGGGTGGGTTGAAATGTGTGAAGGGAATCAAAACTTACAAACTTCCAATTATAAAAAAACAATAAGTATGGGATGTATTGTACAGCCTGGAGTCTATACTTAATAATACTGTATTGCAGATTTGAAAGTTGCTGAGACAGTAGATCTTAAAAGTTCTCATCACAAGAAAATTTTTGTAACTATGTGTGGTGGCAAATGTTACCTAGACTTATTATGGTGATCATTTTGCTATCATTATGTGGTACAACCGAAACTAACAATGTTCTGTGTCAGTTATACCTCAGTTTAAAAAAAGGAAAAAGAAATAAAGAAAAGTTCTTTCTTCTTTCTGTAAACATCTATGTTAGCTTTTGGTAATATTCTGCCTTATAATGATGCTTGTTTTATATAGGTCTCCCTTCTCTATCTTAAGCTCTTTGAGGGTCAAAATCTTGCCTCTTTATCATTGTATCTTGTGCTGTTCCTAAAAGCACCTTTGTAATCAGCATTTTCTTCCTACTTATGCATATATGTAAGTTGAATGTAGAAATGAGTAAATACTTCAAGTTTTTTGAAAATTGTTTTGAATGGCCATCTCATGATATATTCATGTGCTTCTTTGTTTCACCTTATTTGGTGGCTTTTATCAAGAGTAATAATCTTGCAGTGCCTGGGTGGCTCAGTCGGTTAAGCAGCTGCCTTCAGCTCAGGTCATGATCTCAGGGTCCTGGGATAGAGCCCAACATGGAGCTTCCTGTTCAGGCGGGGAGTCTGCTTCTCCCTCTGCCTGCCACTCCCCCTGCTTGTGCTCTCTTTCTCTCTCTCTCTGTCAGATAAATAAGTAAAATCTTTAAAAAAAAATCAAGAATAATAATCTCACCAAAATATAAATAAAATAAAGTCAAATAAAATAAAAATGTGATATACTCGATGTGTAAATTAACCATATGGCAGGAATTTTTTTCATGTATATGTAATATACATGAATATATTGCCATGATATATACTTAAAATATCTCACAATATTATTTGTGAATTACACCTCAATCAAGCTGAAATTTACAAAAAAGAAATTAAAAAAGAATAATAATAAATGTTCTATGCTCCCATTCCATTATATTTTTCAATTTATGCATAATTTCATAATTGTATTTGCTTCCATAAATCTTTTCCAAAATGAGAAATATTTGTAAGACTATAAACTTCTGCAATTTCTTTGATTCAGTTACATCGTTTATGTGTCCTAAGGCATCTATGCTTTTTGATTCCAAAATATGTAGTGCCTTCTGGGTGAGTTTTCATGAAAAAATTCAGGAAGCTGCATTTGTGTTTCCTCTTTGTAATGTAACTGTTTTTCAGATATTTCCCTTTTATTCATAAGAAACTCCATAGCATAACTTTTAATTTAAATAATAAATATATACAGAGAAAGGTAGATGACATTATCATTTTCTTCCTCAGGAAAAATACAAGTGTGAATAATTAAAGATGAATCTCTGTTAATAGCAAACAATAGCCCTCCTTATTCAGCTTGTGGATAAAGTGAATCCACCTACCCTTACTATAACAGTATCTCCTGAGATGGGTATAAATTACCACTTGTCAAGGCTACCACATACCTCCTGTTAAAACCATTTTCCTGAACCTCCAACCCTGGTGTGGGCCTTGTTCAGTGTCTTTTGTCTTCTTTCTTACTTAAAGGAAGTCTGTTCACAAGGAGATTGGAAGCCAAAGGATTTGGTTTCTACCTGCACAACTCCTGCAGATATGTGATGAACTGAAAGCTGACCTTCGATCGAGTACGGCATATTCTTAATGAAACTATCTACTTCTACTCAGTGTCAAGGATTGGCTTTAAAGGTTTTCTGGGCTAATAGATTAAATTACTCTTTAAGGCCAAAAGGCTGCAGTATGATATTATACCTGATGAGAGGAAGAAATAAATTATTAAGAGGATATGAAGGTAATAAATCTTCCATTATAAGTAACACATGAAGTGCTGTTTTATTGCTGAGACTGAAATATTAATACCAAGTTTTCTCAAAAGGGCACTTGCACTTAACCCAGAATTCTCCATAATGCTAGACACATGGGAGTTAATGTTTTTGCTCTAATATTGGGTATTCAGGTGAAATATTTCTCATGGTACAACCTCTTGGTATTTTTTGTCAGGTACTTAATAACTTCAATGGATATAAGAAAAATAATTAGGGGCTCCTGGGTGGCTCAGTTGTTAAGCGTCTGCCTTCGGCTCAGGTCATGATCCTAGGGTCCTGGGATCGAGCCCCACATCGGGCTCCCTGCTCAGTGGGAGGCCTGCTTCTCCCTCTCCCATTCCCCCTGCTTGTGTTCCCTCTCTCGCTGTGTCTCTCTCTTTCAAATAAATAAATAAATAATCTTTTTTTAAAAAAAAGAAAAAGAAAAATAATTAGGTGGTACTCAAGAGTTTTAAAGGCATTTCTTTAAAGTAAGTACCAAACTACATGAAACCTGCAGTATCTTAAAAAAGCTATTCCTATAGAATTTGGCTTGATGTTGAAAAAAAAATAGAGAAAATCAAGTCCGTAAGCTTTCCAAGAACAAAATGGATCATGGTATCTCTAGCCCCTCATCTGAAATATAGTAGGAATGACTAGTAATTTTTGAATAAGATATAAAATCAATTCACAATCAACTTTTAAAGTATCAAAACTTGAATATACTGGGTATTACCACAATATCACCTAAACTGATTTACATGTGTAAGCACAGGGTAAGCTTTCAGTAAAAGACATTGATTCGTGTTCCTCTAATAAAGTTGCAGAAATACTCTTTGGATTTCTATGCTGCAGGGCAGTCACAAGAAATATGACTTCTTTCAGGTACAGTGAACGTTCTTCAGCATCATACTTCAACCTTCCACTTTATTTTTAAGATGGGAAAACTGATAGCGATATGAAATAGAAACAGTTGACCACTGGCCGATCAGACTTATAGAGACTCTAAGAACAGAAAAGATAATTGCTCTGTATCCAAAATTTAAATCAAGATAAACCACTCTGTAAAACAAATGTAATACATAATCAGTTGTATATTTCTGATTTTTCTCACATTGACTATGTAAGTAACATCAAGCGTCAAGTTATTCCTCATATCTATAATTTATATCTGTATTTATCTACCTCGGTACCTATGTATTTATACCTGTGTCTATATTGCTTTGATGGTCCTCTCAGCGTGTACTTGGTTGAGTAATATAGCATTGACATGCAAAAGAAAACAACTAAATCTGATTTAGATATGCACGTTATGTTCCAAGTTGGGCATTTTGGCAGCAACAAAAAGAAAAAAAGGAGTGTGTAATCTACTTTTAGTCAAAAAGTCAAAAAAATTATTTTATTTTATTTTATTTATTTATTTGACAGAGAGAGACAGCGAGAGAGGAACACAAGCAGGGGGAGTGGGAGAGGGAGAAGCAGGCCTCCCGCGGAGCAGGGAGCCTGATGCGGGGCTCGATCCCAGGACCCTGGGATCACGACCTGAGCTGAAGGCAGACGCTTAACAGACTGAGCCACCCAGGCACCCCTCAAATAATTTCTTAACAGCAAAAAAAAATTAAACAAAAGCAATCTTTCAGAGTTTTTAAACAGTAAGTATTGATTATTTAAAATTCTAAGTCATGTATTGATTGGCAAGAGATCTTGCAATATTTTTGAAGTAAAGAATTTCTACTCACATGAAAAACTACAGCGACTCAGAATCTATCAGTTAAAAATGTTTTTTATTTCTTTATTTTTACTTACAATTTGAATATATTGTATATTATAAAAACGTTTTCACTAATCAAAAAAGGGCACATTTTCTTCTTCTCACTCATTATAAAATAAACTCACACATGAAACCTGTTATAATAATAATTAAAGATCTATGTTAAATAAATAAAATTTAGAATCAATAATACTAGGGGTGAAAATATAGTTTAAATTCAACCTATTCTGAGTAGGTATAGATTTCTCTTTCTTTTTTTATTAAATAAGGTCATCTAAAGGTAAGGTAGAAATTAGTCTGAAAAGCTCATTAACTTTTGTTCTCCTGGGTAAGAATTTCTTATATTCTAGGGAAAAAAACAGACTTATAAAGTCTAAGTGCCTTTCATACGTGAAGTCTACATGTCTTAATTTATGAATTTCATTCTTTTCTTTATTTTGAATTTTTTCTTTTTATAAATTAGTTCTGTCTTTAAAGCAGTAGACACTATGAGGTGAGTTAGAAATTGCATTACTATCTTGTCATTTAAAAATCAGTAGGACAGTGGGGCACCTGGGTGGCTCAGGCGTTAAGCATCTGCCTTCGGCTCAGGTCATGATCCCAGGGTCCTGGGATTGAGCCCCGCTTCAGGTTCCCTGCTCCGCGGGAAGCCTGCTTCTCCCTCTCCCACTCCCCCTGCTTGTGTTCCCTCTCTCGCTGTGTCTCTCTCTGTCAAATAAATAAATAAAATCTTAAAAAAAATAAAGAAAAATCAATAGGACAGCATTAAATTGTCAATACTTTTAGATATGATAAAAATTAAAATAATTAATTTTTAAAGAAAATATTTAATTATTACAAAGTATACATTTGCAGTTAGTCCAATTGTAATATTTTTAAATTTCAGGATGATTCATATATATATATATGTATATACATATATGTATATATATAGGCATAAATAATTTTTAAGATTCTTTGGGCTAGATTCAAAGTACCAACTGAATTCAAGTCTCTGTTGAATATCCACAAAACTATTTTTTCTCATTTAAGACTATCATAGAATGAGATCTAAAAGCCTTTCTGCATGAGGGTTTCCCCAGAAATTCCCAAGAAATTTTAGGGAAAAGTTCTAATGTATGGACAATATTTTGTACATCAGAAAACTCTAGATGTCATTACACATATGCCAAAGATCCAATTGTTCCCAAAATGCCAGACTAAGGACCAGATACTTCTGAATTACCTGAGAAGCTTTAAAAACATTAGTTCATGAGCATCACCTACTGAAAATAATCAGTGTAGAACCCCATAATCTGTATCTTTAAAAATTATACAAGATGATTCTTATACACTGTCAACGTTTGAAATCCATGCTGTATTTTCTACGTGCACACACAGACACACACACACAAACCAAACTTCTGTTCACCATCCCCTCCCCACCAATCATTTTACTTGCTTCCTGATAATCACTTCTCAGGCTAATATCTGAGAAATATTTACCACTATCATCTCTCACTATGCAACAGAAGCAAAAGCCTCATCTCTATATGAGCTCAATGAAAATGTACCTAGGAAGAATATTGAAAGGAATTTATTTTCCATAAATCAGTATCCTAGAGTGTCTCAGTATTGTACAGTTTCCAGAAAAAGGACATTTTGCCCTCCTGCATTCCATTTGTACAATTTAGTATCAGATTGAGAGCTATTCCTGAATGAGATAAGTTAATACAAAGTGCATTTCAAAAGATGGAGGCTGGCATTGACCAGCCTGGTTGACAGAATTAGAGCTTTCTCAGCGATGGGAAAAAGAGTCTGGAGTGGATTGGAAATGCTTGGGGAGGAAGAAAGAAAAGAAAAAGAAGCAGAAACTTAAAGATGCATGTTATTGTGAGATGTGGCCAAAGGTCCTTTTGGCTTGGAGGGAATTTTACTCTGCATCATTTCTACAAGAATCCCTCTTGTCTATTATTATAAATAAAGAGGTTGATGATATGACATTTATTTGAAAATTCAACTTAATCACATTTATTGGATAGTTACAGTAGAAAAGTAACACATATACAACTAATTAAAATACAAGGAAGGGTATAATTTTTAAAGATTAAAAGTGTGATGTGTGCAATTGAAGATTTCATGTAGGAGGAAGCATTTGAGCTGAATGGGTGAAATTTTGACAGCTTGAATTTAGGAGAAGGGCAAAAAGCAGAGAAGTGGAAAAGTGAAGTATGTTTTAGGGCAAAGACAAGTTGTTTTGTATGCCAAAAATTAATTGTGGTTTAGTAAGATTATGATGTAAGAAATAAGACCAGAAAAAGAGAATCATAGATCAAGCTAAAAGTTTGCATTTCATTCTGTAGGCAGTGTTGAACTATGTGAAATGTTTAGTAAGTTCAGGACATAATCAGATCTGTGCTTGAAGAAAATCTGAGAGAGGATGGGGGGAAGAAAATCATTTCAAAATCAAATGCAGCAGTCTGGATAAGAGGAAATACAACTAATCAGCTAGAAGCCACTCAAGAAACACAAGCTTTTATCTATGTGTAAGTGCTGGACAGAGAGCTAAACAAGGGTTTGAACTAAGAGGCATAATGAATGGAAAGAATGAAATGGATTTGAAAGGCATTGCAGAGATAGAGATGAGAATAACATATTCATAACCACCTTAATCTATCTTGTTTTAGCAAAAAAAGAGTCCCCGTCATCTTTCTTTTTAACAGCTTTATTGAGATACAGTTTATGTACCATAAAGTTTACCCATTTAAAATGTGCAATTCAGTGGTTTTTAGTATATATACAGAGTCGTACATCCATCACCATAGTCCAATTTTAAAACATTTGGATCATCCCAAAAAGAAACCTTGTAGCCATTAATAGTCACCCGCCTTCCTTCTCCCCTTCTCCCGGACATACCCAACCCCTAACTTATCTGTCATCCTGCCTGCTTATGTTTTCTGTTGCACTGTAAGCTACTAGAGGGAAGATTCTACCTTTTAATTAATACACAGTATCATCAGAAAGGATGACTACCCAACTTTCTCATCAACATGGACGGAACCGGAGGAGATTATGCTAAGTGAGATAAGTCAAGCAGAGAAAGTCAATTATCATATGGTTTCACTTATTTGTGGAACATAAGGAATAGCTTGGAGGACATTAGGAGAAGGAAGGGAATAATGAAGAGCGGGAAATCGGAGGGGGAGATGAACCATGAGAGACTATGGACTCTGAGAAACAAACTGAGGGTTCTTTCTAGAGGGGAGGGGGTGGGGGGATGGGTAGTCATCCTTTCTGATGATACTGTGTATTAATTAAAAGGTAGAATCTTCCCTCTAGTAGCTTGGTGATGGGTATTAAAGAGGGCACGTTCTGCGTGGAGCACTGGGTGTTATGCACAAACAATGAATCATGGAACACTACGTCAAAAACTAATGATGTACTGTATGGTGACTAACATAACATAATAAAATAAATAAAAATAATAAATAATAATTAATACGAAGTACCTAATGACAAACATTTGTTAGGGTGAGACATTATATTTGAGCTCACTGCTCTTCTCTCAACTTCCGTCTCCTCCTCCTTCCTCCCTGCCACCCACACTCACACACACACAGAGCACAGAGATTTTCAGGGCATAACATTCTTACCTTCTCCATCTCTTGTTCTTGCGCATATCAGAAAGACATGCATACTGCTGCAGAGGTCAGTAGACGCAAACAATCCATGATTGTAGGAACAAAGTGATTTCAGAAGTATAAAGTTCCTTTGCCTTTTCCCATTTCTCTCCTTAGTGGTTGCAACTTTGATCTCTGTAAGGAAACAATATAATACTACCTGGATATGGCCAGTGCTCGTTCTGGAGGCCCTGGGTCCACACCAGACTATGAGACATACTAAAATTAGGTCTAGATGACTCAGTCCAGATGGAGCCATGCCTGGAAGAAAGTGAAAGTCTGCCTTCAAGAGTGTGATAGACTTTTCATAAGACTCTGCCAAAATTCCCAGTTGCAATTGAGCATCCAAAGGTTCACTCCAATTCTCCTCTCTTCTCAAGAAAGTGCATGCATGCTCTCAGGGGCTTTCTTAACTTTCCCAGATCCTGCTTTGATCCTAGGATTATATGGAGCTCAATAAATTTGGGAATGTCTGTACATATTTTATGATCATAATGATTGTGAGATTGAAAGGACAAGTATCGTAGACACTACTTTTACAAACGAGGAAATTCCTTAAGCAAGTCACACAAGAGGTTAGCGATAATTCTCTACCATTTTCCATATGAACTTAAACTTCTCTCAGTCCCCAAAGATTGTGTTTCTAAGATTTTTTTGAGGATTAAAAAAGACAATAAACAGAAACATAATTTATAAATGATAAAGTGATGCATGGCAGAAATGCCATATTTCTGCATTGACCAGTCCAGATTGCCTTAGACTGGCAGAAGAATTCACATTTGGTTCTTTGAATTTTCCTGGAGTCTATGAAGCTTTCTAATACAGAACATTATACATCTGACTGGGCTGTTGGATAGTTATTAGCCCCGGATGGTTTCTTCTGAGTTATACCACCAGCTCATTATAGCATGCAATTCACAGTCCCCTCAAGGACAGTCATCTGACACTTGGTTCCAGATTCCCTCCAGCTGAAGAAAGCAACATGATCCCAAGGTTACTCACCTTCTTTGTTCTCTGGGGGTGCAGTGAGCTATTCTCTGAGTCCCCATATTTGAACAATCCTTGTATCTATGCTTCAGGGTTGAAGAATTTTGAAGAGGAGAATTCATAGATTTTTTTTTGCTTTAGTATCTAGTTTCTTACAGGCATCAGAAATAAATGACTTCGTATTCATACATTGTTTATACTTACTAGCTGGTTAAAACCCCTCTCTTGATGTTTAGCTTGCTTGCAAGAGACATATAACTATGCAACTCCTGAGTTTAGCAATTTCTGGCCCCTCTAAAAATGTTTATCCAGTAATTGAATTGGTTTTACTTCTTCTCAGTGTTTTGAAGCAGTGCTGCCAAGAAAATTCAGTCATATTCTCGAATAAACTATTTGCAGAACTCCAGGTTTTTAAAGAATATTATATTTCATTTTATAAAATAGCTTGCTTTTCTTATTTTCTTAAAAAAATAAGTTGGAAACTGTGCAAACTCTGTGACTTTTCTTTCAGAGGTAGTTAAGTAATTTCTTTTATGATAATATAATCCATTATATACAGAGCAAGGCATAATTAAAAGCTTTTATAGTTTTTATATATAAAGAAAAAATTTTAAAAGCATCAGTTGTGCTTTAAACACAAATACTTGATTTTAAGCCTACTTAAAGTCTCCAATAACACTGAAAGTTAAACAGTTGACTTGCATTAATTAGTATTTCCATAAAGGTTTCTGAGGGAAATAAAAACAAGTAAATATAGCACCACAGGATTAAAGTAGCAGGGGAAAAATAATTTTGATGTTTATATTTGAATACACATCCAATTTGTGGTCATTATAAAATAATTAATCATTATCAAGAGAACGAATACACATATATTTTACAGACTCTGTCTTCCAGTTGTATTCAGCATAGAATTCAGCTGCTCAGAGTCAACATCTAGAGCTTATAAATATTAAAGTTATAGCCTGATCTACTGTAGTTTCTATTTTTCCCAGTAGATCTGTGGTCTCCCAAGGACAGAAACTCTAAAAGTTGTGAGGTTTGGCTACCGTTCCACTTGGTTTCATTAGGCAGAAGAAGTATTTTTTCCCTCAGCATCACAGATAGGGAAAGGTAATCCTGTAAATACAAAGCAAAAATGGCTTTGGAAACTTGATTGCCTTTGTGAAAGTCAGACCATCTTTTGCAGTCCTTTAACCAAAGGTAATCACTTCACATGGAGGGATCTTCCAAGATTGATTCTCAGCAACTTTCTGCAGTGTCTTTAGGTGAAAGGTGAAGAGGCAGATAAACTTGAAGTAAATTTGCTGATAGTACAAGCACCTGCCAGGTCAAAAGTATCACAAACACTGTCTTATTTTGAGATTGCCACCTCTTTGGGAATAAGGATGTTTTCTCTCAGTCTACAATGCTACACTGCCAAAAGTCCATTTTATAAAACAATTCATATTTCTTTGGAGTGTGTTCTATTGATAATATTCCTTATTGGCTCTGCATTTTGGGAATATATTGTCATATAATACTGTCTTGTGTTTTGTGTGATTTGATCAAAGCTTTTATTCCCTTCCTAATCTTGTACACTTACTTTGTCTTGCAAACATTTCTATGACTCTCTGATCTGATTTCATTTCGTGCTTGCCTCCTCAGTATGGTTTCTTTGCAAGGCAATGTGTACCTTTACATGTTTCTTATTTTTTTATTCACCTATTACTTTGATGCCTGAAATTCTCTTTCTATTCACTTTGCCAATACACATCTGTTCTCTTCCAGGTATACGTCAAGATGAATAAAAGAAGTTTCCTTCTGATTAACCATATACTAAACTCAAAATGTTTTTGCTTTGGAACTTTCTCTAAGAAATCAGGGTTTTATTTTATTTTTTCTATTTTTTTAATTGAAGTAGAGTTGGCATTTAATGTTACTTTAATTTCAGGTGTACAGCATAGTGATTCTGCAAGTCTATATGTTATGCCACATTCACAAGTGTAGCTACTATTTGTCACCCTACAACACAATTACAATATCATTGACAATATCCATATGCTATACTTTTATCTCCGTGACTTACTCATTCCATAACTGGAAGCCTGTGTCTCCCACTTCCCCTTTACACATTTTGTCCGTCTCTCTCACCCCATCCCCACCTCTCTGGCAACCATCATTTTGTTCTCTGTATTTATGGGTCTGTTTCTAGTTGCTGTTTATGTATTTATTTGTTTCATTTTTTTAGATTCCACACATAAGTCAAATCATATGATATTTGTCTTTTTCTGTCTGACTTATTTCACTTAGCATCATACCCTCTAAATCCATGCATATTATCACAAATGGCAAGATCTCATCCTTTTTATGGCTGAGTAATATTCCATTGCATATATTTACCACATCTTCTTTATCCATTCTTCTTTATCGTTGGACACTTAGGTTGTTTCCATGTCTTGGCTATTGTAAATAATGGTGCACATAAACATAAGGTGCAGATCTTTTTGAATTAGTGTTTTCATTTTCTTTGGGTAAATATTCAGTAATGGAATTGTTAGATTGTATGGTATTTCTATTTTTAGTTTTTTGAGGAAATTCCACACTGTTTTCCATAATGGCTCCACCAATTTACATTCCCACCAAAAGTGCACGCGGGTTCCTTTTTCTCCACACCCTCGTCAACACTTGTTATTTCTTATTGTTCTGTTTTGTTTTAATTCTAGCCATTCTGGCAGGTCTAAAGTGATATTTCATTGTGGTTTTAATTTGCATTTCCCTGAAATTAATGGTAGTGAGCATCTTTTCATGTGTCTGTTGGTCATCTGCATGTCTTCTTTGGACAAATATCTGCCCAGGTCCTCTGCCCATTTTTTTAATCAAATGTTTCCCCTCCCCCCTCTTTGGTGTTGAGTTGTAGTGGTTCTTCATACATTTTAGATATTAACCCCATATCAGGTATATCATTTGCAGATATCTTCTTCCATTCATTAAGTTGCTTTTTTTTTCTTGTATTGATTGTTTCTTTCACTCTGCAGTATTTTTATTTTGTGTAGTCCCAATAGTTTATTTTTGCTTTTGTTTCTCCTGCTTGAAGAGACATCTAGAAAAATGTCTCGAAGGCCAATGTCAAAGAAGTCACTGCCTATGTTTTCTTCTAGGAGTTTTATTATGTTATGCTTCACATTTAGGTCTTCAATCCATTTAAACAATACAGGATTTTAGAGATCAAGAGATTAGAACATTTCTGTCATAACCAGAGCAGTGCTAATGTAATCATATGTCTAAAAACTTAAGTGAGGTAAAACAGCACAGCTTTTTATTTGCTAAATTTGGTTAAAGAGAAACATTAAAAATGATCATTTACATTTTAAGTATTCATAAATATTTATATTTTAGGTTATTTTCTTTCAAGACCTAACCAACAGAATTTACTAATTAGGAAGGAGTAACATACAAGCTATTCATTTTAATAAGCAAGTAAATATGAATTTATTCCAAATCTTATTTTCAGTCCCACTTTACTCATAAAATAAAAACTCAAGCTCAGTAGCAGTGTTTAGAAATAAACCAATGACCAGCAATATATCCAAAGGGAAGAGAAACATTTCCTATAGTGTCCCCAGTTTAAAGAAACATGTTTGTTCTTTATTTCTAATCCCAGATGGTCTGGCCAACCTTCATTCCCAGTAAGAGATGGACATAGTACCTGAAATAGGAAGAAACATCCTAATGCATATACTGACACACTGAGAAATTGTCAAATTGGTGCACTAAATGTAGGGGTGCAAGGATAATCTTTTTACCAGTAAAAGCAGGTACTACCTACAAGACAAGTTTCCTAAACTCATACTTTATACTTGTTCAACAATAATCCCACACACACCAGAGCATCCATTCACGTACTTCAAAACACAATTATTTTCTGGTTGTTTACTTATCATGCATCTCTAACACTTGTTGAAAAACAAACAAACAAACAAGCAACACTTTTGGGTGCCTTCTAGGCTATAAGTCCCTGTGATATGCACACACACACACACACACACACACACACACACACACACACACACAGAGCAAGACAAGGCCATCATCCCCTAAAAGTTAACAGCTAAGTTATAGTATCTGTGTGAATATGAGTATGTGTTCTGCTTTAATTCACTTTGCCCAAAACCTATAGATAATTTTTAGCCATGTAATAAAATCATAATTATTTTTAATACATTATTTAAAAAATACATTATCAATGCTTCTCCCAGGTTCTATTTCTTTCCTATCTTAACATCTTAAAAGTCATTATTGTTATTTTATTATTATTATTACTATTAATTGTTTCTTGGGCTTTCTCAGTCTCTTTTTACAAAGTATTAAACTTATTGTAACCAAGTAGACAACCTAACTCTCAGAAACATTTATCAAAGAATTAATGTCAGCCTGACAGGGAGATGTCTAGTGGGTCTGTCCTTGACTCTTCCTGGTTAAATGTCTTTATTAATGGCTCATGTAAGAGTACCAGTAGCAGGCACGGAAAATTTGCAGTTGACACAAATATGGAAGTGTTGAGAAATAGCACAGAGATAGGATTCATATTCAAAAGATTCCCAGACTTAGCAACATGTCAGGTATAATTAGAAAGAAAATATAACAGGGATAAAATATTGGGCACTGTTCTTGGGTCCAGAATATCAAGTTCAAGAGGTCAGAATGAGAAAATCTAGACTCAGCAAAAGGCACTCTGTAAAGTGTCTTGGTTGCATATCAGCTCACTATGAGTGAGCATGGTGAGGTAGCTTTTCTAAAACCGAGTAAGGAAGTAGAGGTGAGAACGTGTGTTACATGCCACTCTCACAGTGTCCCCCAATCGTGACATCGAGACATTTTAAAACTTTAAGAAGTAGGGCGCCTGGGTGGCTCAGTCATTAAGCATCTGCCTTTGGCTAAGGTCGTGATCCCAGGGTCCTGGGATCGAGCCCCGCATCGGGCTCCCTGCTCGGCGGGAAGCCTGCTTCTCCCTCTCCCACTCCCCCTGCTTGTGTTCCCTCTCTTGCTGTGTCTTTCTCTGTCAAATAAATAAATAAAATCTTTAAAAAAAAAAAAACTTTAGGAAGTAGCATTGATGATGGCTTGAAATATATTAATTTAAGGAATTTATAATATTTAACATTGAAGAGAGGATACTAAAAGAAAAAAAATGAATATTGTCTTCAAAATATTTATAGATCTGTCAGATAGAATAGTAGTAATTACATTTGGAATTCTAGACCAAGATAGGGCAGTCCCAGGAATATGATTTTAATTTGAGAGAGACAACGTTCTTAGCTGTGGAATTATGAAATGGACAACCTTGAGAGGTATAATTTCATAGCAACTGAAGGAATTCATGCATAAGCTGATGTCCTCTGAGGAGTGGTTTGAAAAAAAAATCAGGCATTAGATAGTGTTGAACTAGATAAAATGTAAAATCCAATCTTACACTGAAATTGTATGGTGTAATAAATTTACTACAAGGCTAAGAGATTTGTCTTTTTCTCTTTTAATTCTAGTAAAGAGAGTTGAGTCTATATCCTTTATAATAGGATATCAAAATATCTGCAGTGGATAAATGTCTAAATTGCTAAATCAGAAAATAATATTATACCTATGTTATTCATAAATAAATTGGTAAATACCTGAAAAATAAACAAAAGTGAAAATGGCTGCTTTTGAGCAATAGGACCTGGAGCAGGGTGACAGTGATGGTGGTATTAAAAATACACACTTGGGGGGTGCCTGGGTGGCTCAGTCGTTAAGCGTCTGACTTCGGCTTAGGTCATGATCTCAGGGTCCTAGGATCAAGCCCTGCATCAGGCTCCCTGCTCAACAGGAAGCCTGCTTTTCCTTCCCCCACCTCCCCCTGCTTGTGTTCCCTCTCTTATTGTCTCTCTCTCTGTCAAATAAATAAATAAAAAATCTTAAAACACACACACACACACACACACACACACACACACACACACACACTTAACACCATCTATTTAACTGTTCTCATACTAGCATGATCACTTTTTATAAATGCAAATATATTGTTGATAATGTCAGTTGGGAATAATAAATATTTTCCTTTTAGATTTTTTTCCACACCTTTCTGCTTATTTCAAAATATGCTACCTGGTACTACTTAGATTTTGTTGATTTATTTTTTTTAACTTGTTCAAACTGTAATGTCAAACAAATCAATAGTGTTACATGTAGATTCAGAACAAGGCCACATCAACTACATTATCTTTATTTCCCGAACTTGCTGTACAGGGCCAGTGGCGTAGTAAATGCCCAGAACTAAACAGTTCAACTTCAGAGTGCATTTGAAAATCTCAGATTTTGTTTGTATTTTACTCTGATTTCTAACAGAGGCTGGGTAAGTTCTGCAAAAGGAAAAAGGGGGTAGGAAACTGGCTTCAGTGTAGTTAAAATAACAAGGTCATACATAAAGAAAATTTACTAACCAAATTACCTGTAGTCCATTACACTTCTGCACAGTAAGAGTCTGCCATTTTTTCTCAACCAATGACATGACTTTTCCCCATTTTTCCTCATTATTTCACTCAGTAAAATAAGATAATTTCCCCTCTAGCATTAATATTAGATCAATTTAGAATGGATGGTAAAGATGGATGACAAATAGATAAATCTGATGGACAAGGTTACACACACAAACATATAGACACATTGTACTTCAATTTGCAAATATCTTACCTATTAGAGGTGCCTAAATTCTACCATTAGAAATTTATTGTGTGACTTAAACAGGTTTCTATATTTGGTAGCTGTCCATCAAAATTTAAGTATCTTTGGGGGCTACTAACAACTTAAGCCTATTATAACTTTAAACCCCAGGGAATATAGTAAAGTCAGTAACTCAGCGAATCTCAGGCAATAGAGAAAGCATTGTTTGTGAGAAGAGGGTGGACTCAAGACACCTTGATGTGTGGAAAGCCTGGACAAATGCAGCCTGGGCATGAGTTGAAAAAAGAAGCACACCTATTGCCATAAGCCAGCACTGAGGGAAACAGTGGCTACCACAATGTGAAGAAAGAAATATACCAATAACAATGAAATGTGCATGTTGGGAAGAGAATTCAGAAAATCCTGGCTGCAGATGATAACGAGAATGTTTTCCTTGGAAAGGAACTGGCTGGTAACAGGGCCACATGGACCTGGAGTCAGGAAAAAGACCTAGTCTCCTCAGGAAAAAAAATGAGACGTGGGTAGTTATCCCTTGGGATGGAAGAGAGCATTCTGAAAACAAGATGGAAGCGTGCCAACGAATTTTAACTCACTTCTGCAAAAAGCTGGCCTTTTATCAGCTATAATAGCACTGGCCCAAGAATCCCCTTCTTCAGAACAACATGTAGTATGTTATAACCCTTGAAATTTATTATGCCTAGACAGGTAAATTTTAATGGGCGGGGTTAGGTCATAATAGCATAATCACAATGTTAGCTATCTATTCAAAGAGATGGTACTTAGGCAAGGATTCAATGAATTTTTACTTGTTTTATTTTGTTTTGCCATCTTCATGATTTCAATCTCTTTATTCAAATGAACATATTTTCCATAAGCAAATATCAAACTAATGTCTCCAAAATGAAAAATGTAATAAGATTTTAAGATAAATGGATGATAAGTGATTCTTCAAGGTGTTGTTGACTAAGCACAAGGAATTTGTTTGTTTCATTTACAGTATTAACCATATTATGAAGTATTCATGTACTAAAATGCAACCTTGAGAGGAGAAGAAACATAAGAGGGGAAAACTATAAAGGAAGTACAGATTTGTAGATATATAAATTGGCATTGTGATTGACTGTTGCCATTTGAATTCATCCCACCCAAATTCATGGGATTATTGCTATAGAATTAGGCCAGAGTAATAATAACACCAGTGGGGGAGGAAAAGAGTGAAGTGGTAGATGATAGGTTGTGTTTCTCCTTGGATGCCAATGGACACATCAAAGAGGGCATATATGAGACCTGAGTTATATAAGGAGAGCTGCTTCTGGGCCTGGTTGGCAAAAAGTGATGTATAGTTTGAATGGAGGCTTTTCTCTACACCTGTGAGTAGAATCCTCCAGTGATTTGGATCCCTGCATGTTAGAAATTTTAGTTCATCTGGAATTAATAAACTTGACATGGATATTGATGTCATGGATATTCTCATAATGAGCAGGATCTTAGCCTTAATTCCCCAGAAACCAGAGCTAAAGCAAAGGCGTAAGTGCAAACATTTTATTGAGGTGTGTGATCTAGGACACAGGGGAACAAAACAGCGAAGAAGAGAGAGCAAAGAGAGGTGCATTTTCAATTTAGCCACAGCTATGGACAACTGGTTTCTCCATTCAGTGGTATCTCCTAAATGTGTGTATGGAATACATCTCAAAATTGTCTGGAGAAAAATTGGGAGTTTTCTCCCAAATTCCTTTCTTCAAAAGATTGCTTCACTGAGTTAACTGCCCACACTCCTAGGTAGCACATTCTAGAGCATCAGTAGGTCATCATGACATTATTCTCTATGTGCCAACAGAAAAGTCCAGAAAAGTAAGTGATAGGCAACTAGTTTCATTTTACAGAATAAAATGTTCTCAAAATGTTCTCTCTAGTTTCCTAGAGAGGAAACATGCTCTCAACCACTACTGAGAAATTCACATTAAGTGGCAATGATAGAGAGAATAGGTAAATACTTTCACTATAAGATTTAGTGGGGGGAGTTCATGTGTCAGTTATATAAAGAACAAAGCACTTTAGCTGGTCTGAGCTATTTGCTTGTTAGGCTGAGTCAAACTATTATCCCCAAGGGATTTGATCCATAGTTCCTTCTCTCATTGACCCATAATTGCTGTAATTGCCCATTTACTATTTACTGTTATCATTGAGATGAGAAGCAACAGTAGAGGACAGTGTTATTCCTTTGCTTTCTACAGTATTTGTCACTGTCCCTGTTGTGTAAAAACAATCCTAATTTCTTCTGGTAATCTGGGTAAATTACTTCCCTAGTACAGTAACCCCTTTCCTTGCCTATGGGTACACAAAGTAACCAGGTGGTAGTTTCAACTTCAAGTTACATGGAATCCTTTCTGTATCCCCTATAGAAGCGTTTCCCTCTCAGGAATCATTATCTCTAATCCCGAAAAGCCTAATATGTGGAAATGGGAAGCAGAAATTATTCTGCAAGTGACTTACTTAGACACAGTTGTGAGAGGGGTCAACCCTACTTCCACGCTGTGGTTCTAAGAATTATGTATTTCAGATATTTGAGTTTCAGCACCACATATTGGTTGTTGGTTCAGTGTCTATTCCACATTCTGGAAACATGCAGTGTGGTTTCCTCAAGCTCTACCTTAGTTGAGCCCTTTATAGCTATTCCACTTTTCTACTAGTTCTTCCTAGCCCCATGAACCTCATGGCCATGAACCCTTTGTCACACTTTCTTTATCCTAAAATCAGTTCCTTTCTCTGAGTTAATGTGCAGGATACCCTTTTTGTTAATCATAGTGTGTCTCCCTTGAAGTCTTGATTATTCCAACAATATGAGTGGACTTGGAAGTGGATTTTCCCCCCATAATCTCTAGATGAGACTAGAGTACAGCCTACACCTTAAATGTAGCCTGTCAACCCTTAAGTAGAGGACCTAGGTAATTTGTGCCAAGACATTTGACCTAGAGAAACTCTAAGATAATAAATATGTATTGTTTAAGCCACTAAATTTGTGGTTATTTGTTATGCAGTGATAGAAAATGAATACAGTATCTTTCCATTGTACAATATAATGATGTTGCAAATTCTCAGGATAATCAATGAGCAGATCTTATGATATCCAGCTCACAATGGAAAAATCTTATTGCAAAACCATTTGACATCCCATGGTAAGGTGTTCAGTCTTTACTAGAGTCCAGTTGCATGCTTCAGAAGTTATGACTCTTAATCAGGACCCACGGGTCCATGCTGCAACCCTTATATTTGGGCTTGTTGGAGACTTCCTACAGCATCATTACCTACTACAGATATGTCTACATACTGGATTTTCTTGGTCATGTGGCCCAAGACACAGAATGGATTGTGTGTGTGTGTGTGTGTGTGTGTATATTGTGTGTGTGTGTGTGTGTGTGTATATATATATATATATATATATATATATATATATATATATATATATATATATTGTTTTTACTAGGGCATTTTGGTTATTTGGATCATTTAGTGAACCAGCATGATGCCCTGCCTAATATCCAGATAACCAAGATCTCTATAGGTTATATTTTGATAGAGGACAAGATAGTTAACATAGTTCAGGAGCAAAACAGTGAATTTGTACTTCTGTCCTTATCACATAGAAACAACTTGACTTTAAATTATTGATCTTAATTGCTTCTCCACTAGAACTGCTCTTGAGACTGATCAAATAGTAGCTCTTCCCCTGTTGGGAATCTTCCCATCATCAATTCCCAGGCTTCTGCTTCCCACCAGATAAACTTCCTTTGCTTCTTTCTGTCATCTTCATGAAGTTTTACCTCTAACTCATACTCACCCCTAAATACATTATTTTCTTATTTTCTTCTTATTGTAATTTCATATTGTATGCTTAAAACATTAAATCCAGAGCTCAAGTCATTAAAAACAAAACTTGTTTTGCTCTTTTCTCTTTCCTTGAGGGAAAGGAAACATTAATCTTAAAATACCACAAGGAGTTTTTTCTAATGTAGCAAAGAAAAAAATAAGAAAAATTTCCATATTATATGTACTGAATATTCATATTCTATCACTGTTGTTCAGATATTTTCTTTGAGGAAGGGATGATTTTACAGAATAAAATGTTCTAGGCTTTGGACTCAGATAGCCTGGATGTAGTTTGGAGATATTTTACAAGCTCATAATAGGAAGTTAAGTTACATAATATCCCTATTGGGTTAATACAAGAATACGTTTTATATATAATATTATAGATATATACATATATATGTATCTACACACACACACGTATATATATTGTGAATAATATATATCACACGGTAGTATTCCATGAATCAAGCTTTCTGTCCACTTATATATGTGTTCCCAATATATAACAGAACTAATTATCAAGGTTGTTCTTCTGTGTATTTTTATAATAGAAAATATTTTCTTAAGAAAAGAGAAGACTCATTTAATTCTCAATTAACTATGTGATCTGTAAAATTTAATACTTCCAGTTGAAAACAGATTCATAATCCACAATGCCTAGAAATGACATCAAAGAAATATATTCAGTGAATGTGACTCCTAGGATATCATCATACACAGTATATCTGTCACAATCAAGTCAAAAAGAAGATAAGAACACAGAAATCTTTTACTGATTTTGAAACAGGAAAATTTAATCCTGGGAATTGGCTTCAAGGGTGACGGAAGACCTGAGAAGGCAGTAAAGTGAGCGTGAGGAGCACGGAAATCAGGAACAGCAGCAAGGCATTCTTTTCCCTAGGTTGCAGTCTCAAAAGCAAAGGCATTTTCCAGAGCTCAGGGACAGGGATCATCTGGTGGAAACTGAAACTACAGTGGATCTTTCTGGAGAGAGCCACAGAAATACGTAGCCACCGTCCAAACCTCAGCTTGAGGAAGGAGAAGAGGGGGAACACCTTGGCTTCTTCCTTCCTTCCCATGTCACAGTGGGTAAAAGCAGATTGATGTCAACTGACAAAACAGCCTGGGCTGTTTTGAGGGAATGACATGAGAGGAAACATGCTCTCAACCACTACTGAGAAATTCATATTAAGTGGCAATGATAGAGAGAATAGGTAAATACTTTCACTTCCACTTGATGGATGTGGAAACACGTCCATGTGGAGTCTGGGGATGTATGGACCTAAAACACTTGAAAATATGTAGCAAGTGTTCACACTTTGTGATCTGTAGCTTCAACCTTTAAAGGTGGTTTATTGGAAAGAAAACACTTGCTTGGACACTGTTCAAAGAGGTTATTAGGACTAAATTCAGAAGCCAGATAACTTAGTTTGATCATTCACATTTGAAGGGCTTCTCAAGTATGTTTTTAAGTTTTCAAGTGTATCAATTACTAATTATTAAATTTTCTTAGTAGCCAAATAAATACTTACAGTAGTGCTTAAAATTGGGGATATTTATTTTTCTTTTGGCAAACATATTGAGCTCATACTAAATGACAGATCAAGTGCTTAGGGATTCAAAAATTGAGACCCAATTCCCATTCTAGAGGCAGAGGGGCTGTAAGCATAAACAGTTTGGACATTTTTGCCATTCTTTTAAACATTAAGAAATAATGCATTCGTGTAGATTTGGCCAGGTAATAGGGCAAGTGGAAATGGTGCTTAAATGTGTCTTTCTCTGCTCCATATGAGTGAGCCCTGACATAAGCAAGCTTAGTATTTGAAACACGAGTTTTCTAGTAACTCAGTTAGGCTTATTCCAAAGTACAAAAAGGATTGTTCTGTCCATTTACAGATCGGTTTCCTAAAACAGTACACTCTCTCATTTCCCTGATCCCACTCCCACCCACCAACAAAAGGTTAGTTTTACATATAAGAAAATACTGATTGAGAAAGAGAAGCTGCTACAGTATTTGGTAAACTAGAAATCTGCCTAAGTTTTACCCATCAGTTTATTTGTGTGCTCCTGGTGATAAGAGATATCAGTTTCAGGTTCTGTATAGAAATACTTCGATTTATTTGACTGTATAAAGCTGTTTACCCACTTTTTGTAATGGGATTAAAATATCTTGCTACCAGAGTCCCTACGTCGTCTCATGTGTTATGTATTTCTTGACAAATGATGTCTTTTAACATTTTGAATACAAATAAAAATGGTTTTGTTATATCATTGAAAAAAATTCCCATTCTAGGTTGTTTTATATGGGAAAAAAATAACAAAAGACTGAACTACAAAGGAGAATATAATAATGAATAAGTGAGGTTGCAATTTGGGGGGGCATTATATTTCAGAAATTTTTTAATTGATACATTACATTAAAACATTTCCACTAATACCTGTGATAATAGTAGGGATTGGCATTATACTCACGCGTTTACTAATGAGGAATCTGAAAGGCAAGCAGAAGAGCTGGTGAGCAGAAGAGCCCAGTAGAAACCAAATATACACTCTGTTGCACTTCAATATGTCTGTGGCTTCCATATTTCATAGCAAGACCTCTTGACACTGCATGGTACAGATAAATTCAATGAGAGTTTAGTTGAGAGAAGATAGCTCAGATCTCAAATGTATCAGATGTTTTTCTGATATAAAAAAATCAAACCATAAAACATGTTCACACCATAAAAATAGAAAAAGAGAAATGTTTTTCTATTTAAAATAAAATCGTTGTAGAAATCTTCTTAAAAAATACTATCAATAATGCCCTAAATACATTGTCCTAATCTTTCACTTCAAGAATTAAAAATATCAACAATGACTACAAGAATTTAAAAATTTCTAAAAACCAAAACTAGAAAAGAGGAAGTAAATGGATCAAAAACCCAGAAGTCTGGGTGTGAAGGGCATTGCCTGGTGAAAACCGTGTGTCAAATAACAAGCATATAAAGATAAAGGTCACTTCCAGAGGACTCCTCTAGTTTCAAATAACAGTAAAAGTTGATTCTGAGAAAACCATCAATTCATTTTTTATTCTGTTCAATAAGAAGCAAAGACAAAACACGAAAAGCAGAAAAATAGTAGAAGACAAAGAATAGGAAACAAAGAATGAGGCCAACAAATAAAAAAAATAGTAACAAATATGGCAGATATTAATTCAACTATAGTGATAATCACTTTGAGCATCAATGGTTTAAATGCACCAATAAGATGACAGAGATTGTCAGAGTGAATCAAAAGACAAGACCCAACAATATGTAGTTTAGAAGAAATCCATTCTAAGTATAACAACACATATAGATGAAAAATAAAGGAATAGAAAATGATATACCATGAAAACAAAAATCAAAAGAAAAAAGTTATATTAATTTCAAGGAGAGCTGACTTCATAGTAAAAAAAGTTATCAGGGATTGAAAAAAGAGACATTACATAATGATAAAGGGGTTAATTTTCCAAGAAAACATCAAAATCCTAATATGTATGCACCTGACAACAAAGTATAAAAAATATAAAAATACATGATCAGGAACAAAAGAAGGATGTCCCTCTTCACGAACAAAAGAAGGATGTCCCTTTTCACTACTCCATTCAACACTGTTTTGGAAGTCCTACCTAATGCAATAAAACAAGAAAATGAAATAAAAGATACACTAGTTGGGAAGGAAAAAATGAAATTGTGTTCACAGATACCATGATAGTCCATGCAGAAAATCCAATGGAATGGACAAAAAAGACTTCTGGAACTAATTGATTATAACTAGTAAGCTGTTATAGAACTTTGTAGAATTCAAAGTTCACACACAAAAAGCCAGGGTCTTCCCTATATACCAGCAATGAACAGGTGATATTTGAAATTAAAAACACAATACGGCTTACATTAGCACTCCAAAAAATAAAATGCATATGTATAAATTTAACAAATATGTGCAAAATCTATGTAAGGCAAACTACAAAACTTTGATGAATGGAATCAAAGAACTAAATAGCTATTCAATCTTCATGAATAAAAAGGCTCAGTATTGCCAAAATGTTGGTTCTCCTCAACTTAATTTCTACATTGAGTGCAATCCCAATCAAAATCCCATCAAGTTTTGTTGCGGATATTGATAAACTAATTCTACTGTTATCCAAAGTATACAAAAAACTCTTAAAGCTGAATAATGAGAAAACAACCCAATTATAAGATAGGCCAAAGACCTTAACAGAAACCTGACCAATTGCTAAAAAAATGCTAACCATCATCTGAGCTTCCAGTGAGTTGCAATTACTGATCACAGATCACCATAGTAAATATAATAATAATAATGGAAAAATTTTAAATATTACTTGAGTTACCAAAATTACTGATCACAGATCACCATAGTAAATATAATAATAATCATAAAAAAATTTTAAATATTACTTGAGTTACCAAAATGAGACATGAAGTGAGCAAATGCTTTTGGAAAAATGGTACAGACATACTTGCTGGAAGCAGTTTTGATCCAAACTTTCAATTTGTAAAAAACATAGTATCTGCAAAGTGCAATAAAGTAATGCATAATAAAATGAGGTATGACTGTATTACTAAGAGAAAGAAGCCAATCTGAAAAGGCTACATACTGTATAATTCCAATTATATGACATTGTGGGAAAGGCAAAACTATGGAGACAGTAAAAAGATTAGTGGGTGCCAAGGGTTTGGGAGAGGAAGAGAGAATAGGTGGAGCACAGAGAATTTTTAAGGCAGTGGAAATACTTTGTACAACACGTAATGTTCTGTATGTGCCATTACACATTTGTCCAAATCCATAGAATATACAACACCAAGAGTGATCCTAATGTAAACTGAGGACTTGGTGTGATAATAATTTGTCAGTATAGGTTCATCAGTTGTAACAAATTAACACTCCAGTAAGAGTGTTGATAATGGGGAGGCTGTACGCGTGTCAGAATGGGAGGCATATGGAAAATCTCTGTACCTTTCTCTCAGTTTTGCTGTGAACCTCAAACTCTTAAAAAAAAAAGTCTCTTGAAGAAAAAGGGAGGCACACAAAAGACAGTAGTGGATTTTACAAATCACAGTTTCCTACCCTTTAGCAATTTATTTCGTGGAGTTTTACACCATATTCCATGACTCATCAACAGCTAGATTCCTGGTGCTTTGCTGAAATCTGTGAGAAAGCTTCTGGAGTCAGACATGTACTAATTTGTAGCTGAGTTGGCACAGCATTGATGTCTTTTCTATTTCTGCAGGAATGGACTTATTGACAGTATTTCAATTAATTTAGTAAAGGTCACTAAAAATTCATAGCCCAATGTGTCATTTGAAAGTTAATGTTATGCCTGGTACTAGTTTTGAGTTATTCATTGTTGTTTCTTATAGTCTCTGCCACTTTCTTAGAAATATTAGCACTTTTCATCAGTCAGGTGAAAATGTTTTTTTGTGACTGGGTTGAGCAAGTGTCAACTTGTGTCTTTCTTATGGTTCTGTCTTCTCAAGAGAACACCATTATTGCCTTTTTTACATGAATGTAAATTCTTCACATTCACCTATCCAAAAAGCGGGTAATAAGGTAGATTGCATGCTCATTTTACTGAATACTAAATTGTTTTTCTTGGTCTCTAAAGAATGGATGATAATTAACTGTCTTTAAATTCAACACTTGAAAAGTGTTCAGGGAAAAAAATGCAGATTTAGTTTCTACAAAAAATAATTCTTTTACTGTATGTTCTTGTCTTCTCAGTGAACAGACTGGGACAATTTACATTTTCAAAAGGCTTGAGACTTTGGTTTAAATAGCAAAGGTTAGACAGAGGGCTGTGACCCTTTCTGCTTGTTTTCGTACAACCTGCTCCTGTGATAGAATTACAGCCTTAGGAAAAAATCCAGTTATTTAACTGCAATGTAAGGCAAATACACTGAAGGATAGAGTAAAATTGCCTTAAATATTCACCATTCTTATCAAATTATCTTATCTCTATTAACATCTAGTTGAAAGGATAATAAAAAACTAATTTTGCTTTTTCTAACTCTATATAAGTGCTATAATTTAATTTAAATAAAGTTATTAATATAAATGTTTATACTTTTTTGCCTATAGAAAATGATATACATGCTGTACATATATATTAGATTATGTGCTAGAGTTTTATATAGATTAGAGTTATGATTTATAGGATTATTTTGTTCATTGATATATTTTATTTTATACAAATATAGTGTTTTCTCAGAGTTTTAAGTTTTAGGGAATATTCTATATACATATACACTCACGAACATATGAACATATATACACACATATATAAATGTGTACATATATTAATATATATGCGTATACACAAATATATATCTGTTGAAAGTTCCTCAAGAACAACCATATTTCTGTGCCATGATTATTTATTGCTGTAGCATAACCAAATCAATGAGAGTCACCCCTTGGTGAGTCACAGATACACCAGGTGGAGTTGTTGCACAATGAAAACTTTATTTGCAGTAAATAAGGAGATCACAGGGAATAACTCCAAAGCTGTGACTCCCCGAGCAAAGGTGAATGGGTTCCTTTTATTTAGGGTTAGGATGAATATTTAAAAAGGGCATCCTTATCATCATATGTACAGGTAGGCATAAGGTTGCATATACACCTTAAAGAAACATGCCTGTACATATATTACATGTTATGTAAATGAGCCTCGTTCTCCTCCTTGGGCAGAGATTGTAGTATTATAATGAGGTAAAGGTAATTGTTGGTCATTCCAGAGGTCACTCTGTGGTCCATCTGCAAAGGCATGAGTCAGGGGTTACTCTCAAACTGGTCTGGGTGGTCTGGGCTGGCCGGAGGTCTTGTCAGAGAAGTCATTATTGCTTGAGGGATAGTTCTGGTCTCCATCACTGGATATTATGCACGTATGGTTTTTTACTGAATTAAGAGATAAGCTGGAGGGGCACCTGGGTGGCTCAGTCAGTGAAGCATCTGCCTTTGGCCAGGTCATGATCCCGGGGTGCTGGAATCAAGCCCACATTGGGGTCCCTGCTCAGTGGGAAGCCTGCTTCTCCCTCTCCTACTCCCCCTGCTTGTGTTCCTGCTCTCACTCTCTCTCTGTCAAATAAATAAGATCTAAAAAAAAAGAAGAGAGAGATAAGCTGGAAAGAAGAGCTTAAGGAAAAATGTGGAACAAAGGTCAGTGGGTACAAGCTAGTGAGCAGGAAAGGTCAGGTCTTGGGGACTAGTTGCTGACAATCAAGCCAAGCAATAATTAACACAGGTAGTAGGACTTTCCCTTTTGGAAACGTTCCTATCTTCTAGATAGTAGCATTAAAAAAAAAAAAAAGGAAAAGAAAAGAAAGGTACCAAGTATTTTCGAGAAAACAAAGGTGTGTGTCTTCTTGAAAATAGGGCAATAGTTTAAAAGGTATATTTTATATTTATATATTTTATACCTATATATTATATTTATATTATATGTATATATTTTATGTTTTGTATATTCTGGATGTTTTATTTTGAATGGGTGTTTTATTTTAAAATACCCATTCCTTCAGTGACCCGCATTCCCTCAATCAATAGAATCAGAGAACAAACTATGTCAGTTAATCATGACATTTTCTTACCATCATATTGTTTCACTCATTACCTAGTAACACGAAATATAATTTTAAATTTGATATGTTACAGGTTGAATTGTGTCCTCTGCAAAAGATATGTTCAAGTCCTAACTGCTGTTGTCTCAGAATGTAACCTTATTTGGAGATGGGGCCTTTACAGAGGTAATCAAGTTAAAATGAGGTTGTTAACGGTTGTCCCTAATCCAGTATTTTTTAAAAGGGGAAATTCAGACCCAGAGACAAACATGCATAGGAAAAAGAAAAAATTAAGACCCAGAGAGAAAACAACTATCTACAAGCCAAAGAGAAAGGCCTGGATCAATTCCTTCCCTCGTGACATTGAGAAGGAACCAAACCTGCCAACATCTTGATCTTGACTTCTAGCCTCCAGAAATGTGAGACAATTAATTTCTGCTGGCTAACCCACTCAGTCGGCCGTAATCTGTTACAACAGCCTTAGGAAAGGTAATACAGGTACATTCTTCTCAGTTTCATATGAAAACCTTTCATCCTAAAATCCAATATTTTCTATTATCTTAATTTTTAATTCTTTAAAACATCAGTTCATAATGATTAGTGGTTCAGTGCTGTAGAAACATTGTTTAAACATATTTATAGACATGAAATTTTTCCTTGCCTTTCTTCCATGATATTTGCCTTTGCCTGTTACAATTCTTCCTTTCTGCCCATTTATTTCCCAAATCTTTTACTGACTTCTTTACCAAACAGTTCATGTGAGAATTCCTGTCTTGCCCATCTCCTCTTTCCCTTAGGCCATCTTGTATATATATCAACTACTTCCGTGTAGCTGTGTAGGTATATAGGCAAGTTATTAGCAGTTCTCCTGGGATAGGGAAAAACTCCAAATACTGGCTCATCTAATGACACAGGGGCAGGGCCAAAGATTTCATTGAAATATGAATGTACCCCACAGGACTCAGTACCAGAAGCATATGAAGAATGGAGGAGAATAAATTTTGAAAGGTATATAACTGAAAATTCTTCTAATATTGAATGAATAACATGTAATTAGAGAATTTGGTTCTCAAGTAATAGAAGTTCTTTCTTTTGGGGTATATGCAAAGGTAAGCACATCATACTAATTTTAGTGGCAATTACACAAAATAGAATTTATCAGGATCCCTGGGTTTGTAGGGTACAAACCTGTAAAGTCAGTGAGTTTGTAAGTAACAACTCATGTGAAGGAAACTTGAGATTTCTCCCAAATTTGAAAACAATCCTTAAACTTAATGATATTCCATTAACAAGTTATAATGCTACAAATATTTTTTTAAACAACCAATGTTTTAAAAAAATCAACCATGCTAGTAGAAAAACAGAATTGTCTTTTTATTATTCTTATAGAAAATTGTATTGAGACACAAGTGTGGCTCAGTTGGTTAAATGTCCAACTCTTGATTTCAGCTCAGGTCTTGATCTCAGGGTAATGAGTTCAAGGCCCACATTGGGCTCTAGCTGGGCATGGAGTCTACTTAAAAAAAAAAGAAAATTATATTACAAAAGCACTGCAATTTGAAGAGGAGTCAAAGAGTACTCAGCCAAAAATATCAGAAAAGAAGTGTTATGAAGTATGTCAGGCATAAATAACATAAAAACGTTATTTTCTGGACTTTGTGATGGTATTTGTCAGTTTTTTAAAATTTATAATTTATTATTTCTTTTCTCTTTCTAAGTAAATATTCCTTTCTGTATATAATTCTGCATTTATGATTTTTTTATTTTGCAAACTATATAAAATCACCCTTTAAAAAACAAACTAAATGTATCCCAACTTAACTTTTCAAGCCAGATTTCAAATATGCCTTTTTTGACATCACCTGAGATGAAGAGGGTGGAGGAGAAAAAGAGTTGAAAAAAGACAGTACTTTTTACCATGGTTAAAATATCTTATTTTGTGAATTTCACCAAAAAAAAAAAAAAAAAAGATTTGATTGTGTGAACCTGTTGCTAGAGGCTCTCTTAGAGTTTTAGAAGGGGCTTGTATAATTGAAACTCCCCAGTAAATCTTCCTGTGCCCCCCACTGAGTATCAGTCCATCCTTTCTCCATAATTCCATGGCCATAGGTTTAGTTACTCATTAAATAAGTTTTGAGGGGCATTTAATACGTATCAGGTTCATTCTAGATGTAGGTATAGTAAAAGTGAATAATAGTCCATGTTCCCAGAGAGATTTTCTGTCAGATGGGGAGGGGGGAACAACCAATTAGCAAGTAAATACATAAATAACCAAGAATATTTTAGATAGTCATATAAGCAATGCAGGAAATAAAATAGGAGATGATAGAAATGACTGGGGTAATGGGCAACTCGAGATAGTACTAGAAGGTGATTCTAAGAAGACGATATTCTGAGACATAATAATAAACATAAACCATCGCTATAAATATTTTGGGAGAAATTATTTTAGAGAGAGAGAGCACATGCGCGAGTGGGGAGGAGGAGCAGAGGCAAAGGGAGAGAAATGATCTCAAGCAGACTCCCTGCTTAGCGTAGAGCTCAATGTGAGACTGGATCCCAGGACCCCGAGATCATGACCTGAGCCGAAATCTAGAGTCAGACACTCAACCAACTGAGCCACCCAGGCACCTAAGAAATTATTTTAAACAGAGTAAATAGCAAATGCAAAAGCTCAGGGCAGAAAACTGCTGCATGTTCAAGGAATCTAAAAATGGTGGTGTTGGCTAGAGTAGGAAAGCGGAGAATGGTAGGAAACGAGGAAGGAGTGAGAGCATCATGTTAGACTTTCAGGGCAGGACTGTTGGTCTAATTGCAAAAGCCTGTTCCTTCCTGAAGGTTCCAAAGACACTTCAAATTTAACATATTTAAAACCAAATTCATCTTTCTTCCACCAGCATGTTTCTGCTTCTACATTGCCCATCTCATTTAATGAAATCATCTCCGAGCCTCAGTAACCGAACCTAAAACAGTCTCCTACTCTGCCCTGTAATTCTTCCCTGATTTCCAAATCTAGTCTATTACTTAATCTTATTTGTTGATTCTTCCTCACAGATCTCTCTCATCGTGAGCCCCTTTCCGGGTCACTGCTGCTGTCCCAGTTTACCACCTCACCATCTCCCCTGGAGTGTCACCTCACTTTCCTCTTAGAGATCCACTGCTTCTGGTTTTGTTTCCTTGAGTTAATCTTCACACAGCAGCCATCATGATCTTTGTAAACAACGATCCATCATGTCGCTCCATTGTCAAAAAGCCTCTTAATGGTCCATCACCGCACAAATAAAAAAGTCTACACCATTAGACATGGAATCCAAGATCCTCTAGGCCTGGCTATTGCCTACGACTCCAGTCTCCATCACACAAATTAATGCTCCAACAAAACCAAACTACTTTCCGATTTCCTTTAGGTTCCCACTGCTTCAAACCTTTATTCTGTGTACATGTTGTTTCTGACATTTGGAATGACTCATCCCATTACATCCCCTGCTGTGTCCCTGCAAAATTCACCCTTAAAAGCCTAGGTTTAGCATCCATATCGTTTGGTAACACTTCTCTTGAAGCTTTCTCTCCCCACCACACACCACCACCACCACTCGACCTCTCATTGCCTCTGTTTGTGCTGCATTTTGCACATAGAATCATCTTAGAAGTCTGGTTTCCCCCTGTTGATGTCCTTTAGAATGATTTGATGCCTGTCCCTCAAGCAGTGTGATGAGGAGCCTACAGAGCTTGTCCCTGAACAGTATAACTATTGATCACAAAAATAAAATGTTAGACCTACAGGGAATTTAAAGATGATTAAGGTGATCCTTTCGTATTACAAATGAAGCAACTGATAACCAGAAAAGTGGAGCAGCCAACGTCACCCTAACTAGATTTTTATGGAGCCCATAGTAACTTCGCCTCTCGTGCCCTTAGAGCGTTAGCCTGGGGCTTTGTGCACCTCTGGGGATGTCTTCCCTCATCTCCCTTATTTACGTTCACGGATGATATCTTCAATGGAAAGCTGATAGATAGCTATGGATGCATTTACTTTATATTAAGCACTCTACCAATACTTGAGAAGGAATGAAACAAAAGGGTATGAGTTTGTAATTATCCAACTGATACTGTCAACAACTGAGTGTGACAATGTGCTTAGGAAGCCTATTGCTTCATTCCTTAATTTTTTGTCAAACATTTACTCATCACCTTTAATATGCAAAATGCCATACTTTGTGTTGAGAATGAAAAGACAAACAGAAAATGTGCTCTTTGCACACCAGAAAGGCACAGAGAAATAAAACAAATGATAGTAATATTAAAGCAAAGTTAGAAAAGCTGTACTGAAGTGTGAATAAATCAGGAAGTGTGTGATTTTGGAAATCTCTTAGAAAAGAACCACCACGTTTTTTAGAGACGATTACATTTGAGCTATACAGTCATTCATTTATTCATTCATTATTAGTCATTTATTTATTCACAACGAGCACTTGCCTTGTTAATAACAATTTAAAAAAAAGAGGAAACTAAAGGATAAATCATGAAATAACGGCTCAATCCATGTTATTTTTAGGGACAGCCTGAATTAATCTCATTGATAATGCTGCTTTGTTCATCATATCATGAAACTAGAGTCAAGATAAGTCAGTGACATTCTTATGCCTATAAAATTTAGAATTATTTTAATTTTTAAAATCGTATGTTTTATTAGTCTTGAGTGTTTCAGCTTCTAAGTTTAATTTTAATTTTCTTTCGGTGGTCTGTGAAACTGGAGTAAGTCCAGAATTCATTTCTGATTCCCCCTCTACTGATATGAACAACATGCTGATTTTGCTTGCTCCGAGAATATTGCTGTGATGGGTTCTACAAAGAATGGTTTGGGAAATTGAAATAAAATAAAATTTTTCTTCTGCTCTTATAATGAGACTATATCCTATTTCGCAGCTTAACAAATTTGGCAAACTTTTATTTCATTTGGCTTTTCGTATTTGTTTCCTTGGTCTGTGTCCAAAGGCAAATATGTACATGTGCAAACCTATTCTTACTGTGTATCTTAGTCATCCAAACCCTGGATTTCTGGAAGTCTAAAAAAGAAGCAATTATTTGATGTTGCCAGTTTAATTCCCAAATATAAAAGTTTATAAGGTTTTACAAAAACATCCCAAAGCTCTAGCCATGCGTTTTAGCTTATTTCGTTTATGGTAAAATTTTTCTGATAGCTTTTCAACATTTTTCAACAGTCATTTTAAAATTTTGAACAAATCTGCCTCTTGTTATTACTCTTGGAAGAGAAGATCCTATAGGACTTTTCTTCCTTTGGAAGGCAGCTATGCTCACCACTATACCACCAACGCACTTTTCTTCCTTTGAAGAGTATTTCATAAAATTATAAAATATTATCAAATCTAAATATTAAATTTTTTATAAGTACATGTGTACTTGTGTTTAACAGGGAAATAGGAAAGTATAGCCATCATTAGTTATGTAAATAATTCATGTCTATACATATATGTGTAGAGATATAAATATATCTTATAATTTTTAAAATAATGTATCATGGACTTGCTTTATTATTTTTATTATTATTGAACACCTGCCTCACTCTACCCTCACAGGTCAGTTATTTATATGAGCACACAGAAACTAAATGACTCACCCAAGATCACACAGCTAGATTATTTACTAAACTGGATTGTAATAAAGCAACATTTAGGCCATGTTATAGATTATTTTTTATGTATGTAAATTTACTCCTTAGGCTTGATCTTTTGTTTTGTGATTAAATTTCCAAAGGGCATTTTTGACATTCACATTAGCTTATTTCAAGTGGAAATTAATTTCCTCTTGACAGCGTTGTGAGTTTCAAAATATCCCCTGTGCACACATTTGCTGAAAAGGTTATTTGTATTACAAATGTTTGCAGCAAAGATATCTAAGCTTTTATTATGCATACATATCTTTATATACGTAGTACTCATTATAAGTTTATGAGATTAGTTTTCTGTAGTGACTTTTGGAAACTAGTCTACAGCTTTATGATTATGCTGTGTGTTTCACATCTTATTTAAATGTTCTTTTGGCCTTTAGTTTTTAACCTTGTAAGTTTCATTGCTGTGTTATACAATTTCATCTGAATAACAGTACCAAAAAAAAAATTAGAACTCTTCAGTTCTAAATTCATCTAACTAGAAGTCGCTCTCCTCATCTTTGTTATTATGATCAGCACTTTAAAACTTAAGCCAAGGTTGTTGATTGGCAGAGATCCTGAGGACACAGCTCCCAGCTGGAGGAAAGCGTCAGAATGCAGGGGACAACACTTCTGCAGAGCAAGTTTCTTCATTCCAGAACTGTCTAACAGACCAAAAAACCAAAGCATCGGGCAGGATATGTGGCAGCTGGAAAATCCCCTAACCACATATTTTAAAGCCCTTAAGATGCTTGTGGTTTGACACGTATATATCATTATTCTAACGTTCACTAAAATATAATGCAATTACACACTACTGACTACTATTGACTTTCTTTTATATCAGGATAATTTCAACTGTCTTAATTCCCTCAAATAATATCTTAGAACTTACTTGTGTGCTAAACGGAAACCCAGGGAATAATTTACCTTTTTCTTTTTGGTGAAGCTATAAATGAATTAAAACTTAAAAAAAAAAAAAACCCAAGGCCCTCAAGAACTGATCATTCCCCTTGCTTTAGCCTGACTTCTTCTTTTATTAAAAAAAGATTCACTATTCAAGGAACATTTTATCTTCATTCATAAAATGGAGGCTTCCATTTCTGGGGCTCATGACAAATGAAGACTCATTAATGGGGAATGTTTGAATTTACAAGGAGAAAAAGATTTCAGATAGGTAAATTAAATAGGCAAATATATGTGCATATATGTGTGTGTGTGTGTATACATACACATGCCTGTGGTTTTCTTCAGTAAGTTAATTTATAGCTTTTTTTTTTTACATTACGAGGAAATGGATGTGTATATGAGTGTGTCTTAATCTTTGCAGCAGTTCCACAGATAAAAGTCTCCACACAAACACTTGCTTTTCACTTAAGAAAACATATCCAGCCTTTGCCCACCTAGATCAGGGTATTTCCATTAGGAGGAGGAGGAGGGGGAGGGGAAGAAAGAGGAGGGGGAAAGGGAGGGGGAGGGGAAAGGGGAGGGGGGAGGAGGAAAGGGAAGGGTAAGGAGGAAGGGGGGAAGAGGAGGGTGGGGGAGGGGGGAGGAGGGGGTGGAGGAGGGGAGGAGGGTGGGGGAGGGGGGAGGAGGGGGTGGAGGAGGGGAGGAGGGTGGGGGAGGGGAGGGGGAGGAGGAGGGAGGAGGAGGGTGGGGTAGGGGAGGAGGTGGGGGGGTGGGGGAGGGCAGGAGGTGGGGGAGGGGGAGGAGGAGGGTGGGGGAGGGGAGGGGAGGGGGTGGGGGAGGGGAGGGGATGGGGAGCTGGAGGAGGAGAACCACCTCCGCAGGTCCAGTGTAACGCCTTGTTTTACATCAGGTGTTCTATAAATCCATACAAATGTGTGCAGCTGTTTCCCTTCAGGCAATGATAGTATTTATTGGGAAACCTCCTGCAATTTCATGGCTGATGACACCTGCTCCTGTCATAAACCATTCTGAGAAAACAGGAAGACCCAATGAGTAAGCACTGCACTCGGAAAATGTCATTGGAAAAGTAAGGTGCCAGAGACAAGAGCTCTGGAGTTGAACTCTGAAGACCCCAACCAGCTCTAATGAATCTGTTAGATTTTGTCACTCAAACTTGGTGGCATGTTTATGCTACTTGAGCCATTTAATTTTATTTTAAACTGAGTGCCTTTACTTTAACATGAAATATCAATTAACCATTGTTAATTCCATATGATATTTCTTTATCCCCTTTCCCTTCTAGTGGCTCTATAACAGCGATTATAGTCAGTTCTGTAAAATGCCTTGTTTTCTTCATTTTTGTTAGAATAACTGAATTAATAAACTTGAGACTTCAAGTTTATTAATTCATGAAAAGAAATTCTTAAAAATTTAATATCTTAATGTTCAAAATAAGTAAATAACGGGTAGCATAAGAAAATTTTTTAAGAAAGGGATAATCATCGATATATAATGTGTGTGCATATATACACACAAATGATAGGTAGATAGATGATATGATAGATAGGTGACAGATAGATAGCCATAATATTATTAAAGCAACATTTGCTAGCCTGGGATATATTTTCAAAAAGAAAATAGAAGCATATGTGCCTGATTATATTTATATGGTAAATTTTCATTTTTTTATATTAGGCAAAAGGTAATAGGGTTTGTTTTTTTTTTTTTGTAGAGTTTCTTCAAAAGAAATAGTTAAAACCCATGTTAAGAAATCCCCTTTCTTTTTTTTTAATAAGATATGAAAGTGACTTTTTATTTTATTCTATTTTAATTCCAATATAGTTAACATATAGTGTTATATTAGTTTCAGGTGTACAATATAGTGATTCAACACTTCCATACATTACTCAGTGCTCATCGTGATAAGTGTGCTCTTAATCTCCGTCACCTATTTCACCCATCCCCCCACCCAGCTCCCTTCTGATAACCATCAGTTTGTTCACTGTAGTTAAGAGTCGGTTTTTTGGTTAGTCTCTTTTTTTCCCCTTTGTTTTGTTTCTTAAATTCCACATATGTGTGAAATCATATGGTATTTGTCTTTCTCTGTTTGATTAATTGCACTTAGTATGATACTCTCTAGATCCATTCATGTTGTTGCAAACGGCAAGAGTTCATTCTTTTTTATGGATGAGTAATATTCCATTGTATATATATATATATATCCCACTTCTTTATCCATTCATCTAGTGTTGGACATTTGGACTGCTTCCATAGTTTGGCTCTTGTAAATAATGCTGCAATAAACATAGGGGTACATATATTTATCTGATTAGTGTTTTTGTATTCTTTGGTAAATATCCAGTAGTGGAATTACTGGATCATATGGTAGTTCTATTTTTAATTTTTTGAGGCATCTCCCATGTCTTATGCCCATTTTTCATTGGATTATTTGTTTTTTTGGTGTTGAATTGTATCAGTTCTTTATATATTTTGGATACTAGCCCTTTATTGATTATGTCATTTGCAAATATCTTCTCCCATTCCTTATGTTGTCTTTTAGTTTTGTTGGTCATTTCCTTTGCTGTACAGAAGCTTTTTATTTTGATATAGTTCCAATAGTTTATTTTTCCTTTTATTTCCCTACCCTCGGGAGACATATCTAGAAAATGCTGCTGTGGCCACTGTTAGAGAAATCACTGCTTTGTGCTTTCTTCTAGGATTTTTATGTTTCAGGTCTCACATTTAGGTCTTTAACCCACTTTGAGTTTTTTTTTTTCTTTTGAAGATTTTATTTATTTATTTGACACAGAGAGACACAGTGAGAGAAGGAACACAAGCAGAGGGAGTGGGAGAGGGAGAAGCAGGCTTCCCACTGAGCAGGGAGCCTGATGTGGGGCTCGATCCCAGACCCTGGGACCATGACCTGAGCTGAAGGCAGACGCTTAATGACTGAGCCACCAAGGCGCCCCTTGAGTTTATTTTTGTGTACTATGTAAGAAAGTGCATATAGCTTTCTTTTGCATATAGCTTTCCTAACATCATTTGTTGAAGAGACTCTCTTTTTCCCTTTGCATATTCTTGCCTACTTTGTCAAAGATCAATTAACCATATAATTGCAGGTTTATTTCTGGGCTCTCTATTCTGCTTCACTGATCTAGGTGTCTGTTTTTATGCTGATACCATACTGTTTTGACTACTACAATTTTGTAGTATAACTTGAAATCTGGAATTGTGATACTTTCTTTTTGTTTTTCTTTTTCATGATTGCCTTGGTTGTTCAGGGTGTTTTGTGGTTCCATACAAATTGCAGGATTGTTTATTCTACTTCTGTGAAAAATGCTGTTGGTATTTTGATAGGGTTTGCACTATGTAGTATCTTTGGGGTTTCTTTGGGTAGCATGAACATTTAAACAGTATTTGTCCTTTCAATCCATGAGCATGGAATATCTTTCCATTTGATTGTGTTGTCTTTGATATCTTTTATCAATGTTTTATAATTTTCAGAGTATAGACTTTCATGTCTTTGGTTAGATTCATTCCTAGATTTTTTTTTTTTAAGATTTCATTTATTTATTTGTCAGAGAGAGAGAGAGCACAAGCAGAGGGGAGAAGCAGAGGCAGAGGGAGAAGCAGGCTCCCCACTGAGCAAGGAGCCCAATGCGGGACTCAATCCCAGGACCCTGGGATCATGACCTGAGCCGAAGGCAGATGCTTAACTGACTGAGCCACTGAGGCGTCCCTATTCCTAGGTGTTTTATTATTTTTGGTGTAATTGTAAGTGGGATTATTTTCTTAATTTCTCTTTCTGCTGCTTTATTAATTGTGTACAGAAATGCAATGGATTTTTGTATATTGATTTTTATATCCTGTGATCTTACTGAATTCCTTTATTAGTTCTAGTAGTTCTTTTGGTAGTCTTTTGGGTTTTCTGTATGTGGTATCATAAGACATCCCCTTTCTTTTGGCAGGAACTGAAATAATCCTCATACTTGAGTTTTCTATAGCTAAATCACTCCTTAGTTCTAATTTCTCTAACACAAAGCATTGGGTTATTTTCCTTAGACAAGATGGGTTTTTGTTTTATTTTGATTTCATTATTAAGCAATTGAGAGAATCACTTGTATTCTCTGTATCTCAGTCATAAGACATCTTCTCAGAAAATGATTATTCCCCGAAGGTGGTACATGGTTACAGAGATGTTCGGGAGTGAAGGGACCATACCTTCTGTCCTTTGTAGCTCCAAGACTGCCCAGTTCTGATTCTTGTATCTAAAGAAAGTGTAATTTCAAAGCATCCCAATGATATTGCACTAACAAATTTTTGTGCTGTTTTTTCAATTAGTGCTTATTAGGTCTGCAGGAAGCTTTATAAAAAAAACAAAATCTATTGCCATTTCAGCATGAACTTCCCAAGATGGAGTTCTTCATCCCCTCTCAAAAATAACTGCAACTACTTCTCTACTGTTGTTGTGATAGTTCCATTTGTCTCTCCTTCTCTGCAGCATCATTTTATTTATTTTATTTATTGATACCCTAAGATTTCAGGTCCAAATATTTGCAGTTTTGAAAACACAAAGATGAATGGTCCATATTCTCTGACTTTAAGGAGTTCATGGAATAATCAGAACCGAAACACATGTTCAAAATCCATTATCGTAAGTATGATGGCACATATAAATCAAAGGGTATGATGGGAACAAGGATGCAGAATACAAACTAAGATTTGAATAATCAGGAATTGCTAAGTAAAATCACCAGTTGTGTTTTAAAGAATGAAGAGTAATTATTCAAGTAGGCAGAAGGAGGAGATAGGGCATTCTAAACTAAGGACAAAACTTTTCTCTCTCTTTTTTTAATGAACATGAAGTACAGAGCCTATATTGAGTATAGAAAATTGCACATATAACTAGTGTATCAAACTACCCTCCTTGGAATGAAAGTATAACATGACCCTGATATTTGGCTCTTATTATTTTTTATATTCATTTGATGAAGTTAGTTATTTCTCCTTTCTCCAGCTGAAACTCAGATGGAGTTTCCCTCATGATTTTTCCAGTCAATTCCTGCAGTCAATTATTAAAAATACCCAGTCCCATAAAATAGTCAAGATTCCTAGTTGATTTGAAGTTAAAAATTCCCTTTCCCACCTTTTTCTTCCAGTTGAAGAAGGGGATGTGCAAGTATCTTCTCTCTTGCATATAATATAGGAAGATTGGAATTAATTTCAAAGAAAATGTAGAGCCATTGAAAATACCTAATCAGAACAGTAGTATAGTTATATTTGAGTTTGTAACTATGCTTTATTTAGAGAGTAGATTTAATAAAATAAGACCAGAGGCAGAGGAGAACAAAGGAGATTTTTTTTCCCAATTATCCATGATAGATCTAGTAGTGACGGAGAAGAAAGAAAAGGAAAACTAAGGAAGTAAAATCTGTATGCACCGGGTGATTGTTTAGATGTGAGTAGAGAAGAAAAATGTGAGATCCAAGGTAAATCTCTGGTTTCCATATTGCATGGGATGGGTGGAATCTGTTATTATCTGTTTCTGTGGAGGTACACAGAAGGTGGAGTTTTAGAGCAGATGTTAAACTCAATTTTAAATGTGTTGAGTTCAAGGTGTGTATGAGACAAAGTGAAGTTGGACCTTGGACACTCATATCTATTACAGAAGTCTCAAGTAGAGAATAATTATGGCTGAAAACTTTACTATAGTTATAGTTATAGATATAAATACAGGTATAAATACATAGAGTATACATACATATAAAATCTGTGTCTATAATTTTTTCTAGAATTTCCATTTGGTTCTTTAATGAACATTTCAGGTTTTCTGCTACAGTTTGTGTTTAATCATTATGTGTATATTTTAATTTACATACTGAGCCTAGTTATTATAAATGCTTTTAAAATCTTGTCTGCTAATTACATATGGATCATCTCAGAGACCCCATTGATTGCCTGTTTTTATTGTAATAGTTTGAGAAATAATTCACATGATAGAATTTATCCATTTAAAGTCCATAATTTAATGGTTTTTAGTATATTCACAGAGTTGTTCATTGATTGCCTTTTGTTCTAAGTATTAGTCACATTTTAATGTTTCTTTGTGTATCTAATAATATGAGATTATATCCAACATTGTGAATGATCCTTTATAGAGACTCTGGATTCTGATATATTCTGTATCTGTATGTATAGATATATATACATACATATATGGCTAAAGTGATAGTTAAATCCACAGAGTGAGGAAAACAAGTAGTCAAGGGAAGAAGACACACCTGGACAATGCCAGTATGTACAATGAGTGGTCTACAAAGAAGACAGAAAAGAAAATGAGAATAAGTAGAGGTTATGTTATCACAGAAACAAGATGTATTATTTCTAATTTAGAAATTTATTGATTTATTAAAAATTCTTAATTTCTCAATTATGTCAAGATTAGTTATGTCTATTTCATTACAAATATCATATATGTTTGATAAAACATATTATTATAAGCACATTCATCCTTCCAGAAATTAAAAGAAAAAGCAGTGTAAATAATTTTTTTAAAAAGCTTCCTTTTAAAAAAATTTCTATGACGGCCTGATAAATCTGGATTACTCCTTTTTTTTGGTGGAGGGTGGACAGTGAAGGGAGAGTTGGTAACTGTGTTGTGATCAACATCTTTTCATCTCTGCTCCCCACCATTTGTGCATTTACCCATTTAGGATGGAGAGTTTCTTCCAGAATTATAATGCAGGTGGTCTCTGGCACATTATCATTCCCTGATTTTGTATATAGACCTTGGATTTACCTCTGTTTCTGGAACTCTGTGTCATTAGGAACGTAAGTTTATCACTTTGATCTTTATCTGTGATGGAGTTTTGTTGAAATCCCCACCATAAATCATACTGGTGTTAATTGTGTGTTTTAAAGTACTTAGGGCCATTTTTTTAATAAATGGAAATTGAAAGCATCTTTATCTCAATTAAATGAGGCACAAATTTTTGTATATGAGAAGAGATATTTAAAATCACCAAACAAAAATCTTTGAATGAGATTGGGATAATCTTGGGATAGGATTGGGATAAGTCAACTACTTTTCTGGTTGAGTAAGTATTGTCAGCTTTATTGCTACTACTAAGAATTTTATCAGCTTAGAAACAATTTTTATTTTAACCGTGTTTTCAGAAGAAATTTATATATTTTCTCCCATAATTTATTTGAATGAATTATTGTAAAATGGTTTATTTATTGAGTGAGCTATAATAATGGCATCTACTATTTATATAGCACTTACTATAATTTTCTTCAAGTATTTAAGGAATAAAATGCCAAATTTAACAATAAATACAGAAATATTGAAGTTTTCTTGTATCTATATCATGATATAGAAGATCTGGGATGGATGGATGGATAGATAGATAGACAGACAGACAGACAGACATAAATGAAGCAATATCAGCCAGCAGATGAGAGAACCAGTCTATTTCTCAAACTGGTAAGTAATATTTCCAGGCCCAGTGTTGTAACTGACTGAATACCGGTACTTAAGAGAAGAGTAAGACCTTATTGTCCTCAAGGATATTTTTTCCAACTTTATTGAGATATTATTGACATACAACATTATGTAAGGTTAAGATGTACAAGGTGATTATTTGATACGCATATTTTGTGAAATGACTACTACAATAAAGTTAGTTAACACCTCCATCACCTCACATAATTATCATTTTGTTTTTGGGGTGAGAACATTTAAGATCTACTCGCTTAACAACTTTCAAGTGTATAATACAGTACTGCTAACTATAATCATCATTAGATGGCCAGAACTTATTAATCTTATAATTAGAAGTCTGTACTCCTTGACCAACTTTTCCCATTTCCCATCCTGTGGCAACCACCATTTTATTCTCTGATTCTGAGTTTGGCTTTTTTAGATTCCACATACAAGTGATATCACACAGTATTTGTTTTTCCCTGTCTGATTTATTTTACTTAGCATAATGTCCTCAAAGCCCATCTAGGTTGTCATAAATGGCAAGATTTCTTTCCTTTTTATGGTTGCATAATATTCCACATAGATCCATGTATATGGAATATGGAATATATTTATATATTCACATATATATTCTATATATATATATATATATTCACTCTTTTTCTATCCATTCATCTCTCAGTGCCTTAGGCTGTTTCTATATCTTGGCTATTATGAATAATGATGCTATGAACACAGGAGTGCAAATATCTCTTTAAGATAGAGACTTCATTTCCTTTGCTTATATGCCAGAAGTGGAATTGCTAGATCATATGGTAGTTCTATTTTTACTTTTTTGAGAAAACTCTAAACTGTTTTCCGGAGTGTTTGAACCAGTTTACATTCCCGCCAACAGTGTATGGGGGCTTCCCTTTCCTCCACATCCTCACCAGCACTTGTTAGCTCTTTTCTTTTTGATGACACCCATTCTAACAGATGTGAAGTAGTATCTCATTGCGGTTTTGATTTGCATTTCCCTGATGATTAGTTATGTTAAACATTTTTTTCCATGTATTTGTTGGCCATTTCCTCAATTATATGCTAACCCAACAGAAAGAAATGAAAGACAATTTCTGTTAAACTCTGTGGAAACAACTGTGAGAACAATAGAAGTCTAGACTTCACACTTACTGAAAATCTAATTTCTGAGAGCTTTCACATGCATTCTCTTAATCTTCACAAGAATGCTCTATCGTGAGGTTATTAAGGCCATTTCATAAGGGAGAAACTAAGAAACCTGTGCTAATTCACAAACATGACTCAAATCCAGATTTATCTCATTCAAAAGCCTCTGATCTTTCCATTATTCCACTGAAGTAGAGGTGAAGGAAGCAGACTATAGTTTTTTTTTTTCCCTGTTTTTCATGTGAAAGTAGATTCTGCATGCTAAACTCTGTTTTGTATAATTGAAGCTCCTTTAGGTGGCATTATTTTGCGTTCGTAAAGGTTAAAGTAATCTGGTTTTTCTGGGGGGAGAAGGAAACTTTTCTCTTTCCAAGGATGGGTGATAACACTCTCAATTTAACCCAAAAGTAGTAGATCAGGAAGGTTTTACATAACACAACTTTCCAACTTTGCCAACCATGGATATCTTTAGAAAAATTAAGTCAAGATTTAGACCCCAAGTATATATTCCTGCTATGAAGTTTCAGACTTCTAATATGAGGTTTCAGAATTTCTAATACACATTTAACCAAATGCAGATATCTCTTTTTTTCTTGCAGAAAACAAAATTGTGATCTTCATAAAAAAATGCATTATGCACTTTTTATACCACTCATAGAATCTAATATTATGCTAAGAGAGTAAAAGTTATGGTACTTGCTAAATATGTCTTGAGGCAAGAGCCTCACTACTGTCTAACCAAATAATTATTCTACATTAAGGAACTTCAAGCCAGGCAGGAAATGTAGACAATCATGAAATGCTATTTGTAAGAAATGTAGGCCTGTCTCATATGTCTAAGCTTGGGGTTATCTTTCTCATCCAAATATATGTATTTATTTTTCATATTTTTCTTTTCAAACTGTTGTCACCTTCAAAACATACTGAACATATACAGAGCTTGGTAGCCTAGCCAAAAGTGCTGCAAACGATGAAGAGTTCAAAGTTATTAAGAGGTGGTTTATACCCTTGAAAGGTGTTAATTTTTAGAGCAAACTAGGTCTGAAGCCATGTCAGATCACACTACATGGTAACTTCAGTATTCCCTAAAATAGCGACAGAGCCAATCTCAGTGGATATTCAAGATTTGCCTCATTTGTAAATACTATCTTGACTATATGTTTACAGTGAATAAGAGATTGATGTTTACAGACTTCTATTAGATACCTCTCCAGCTAGATTATACTGTTTATTATCATCACCCTTAAGATGTTTTTAAGTCAACTTTTAGAGAAAAACTGATCCATTTGTTTATCACATATATATTTTTAAAATTTTTATTGAAATTCCAGTTAGTTAACATATGGTATAATATTAGTTTCAGGTGTACAATTTAGTGATTCAACACTTACATACAACACCTGGTGCTCATCCCAAGTGCACGCCTTAATCCTCATTTCCTGCACCCTCAACACGTATTTTTTAGCACTATGAAATAAGCCCTAATCTCAGTGCAAGAGATACCACAGAGAACAAGATACACAAAGTCCACACTGTCACAGGGTTTATGTTCTTATGTAATACCCATGTCTGCATCCTATCTTCCCTGAAAGTCAATTATTTATTTTTATTGACTGATAGTATAAATATCTTTAACAAAATATCCAATGAATTATAATGAAAGAAAATTAACTCTTGTCACCTCACAGACATATGATATTGATCAATGAATAAGTGAATTATTTTCATCAAATATGACTGTTATTAACATAGTTCTGCTTTCATTTTAGGTTTGGAGTACGAGTCAAAATTTACATCCATGCTGAATTTTACTCAAACTATAACATCATTTGTGGCAATTAGTTTCATGTAACAGCAAGTTTCTACTAAAGGACATTCTGGAAGTTATTCTGACAAAGTTAGACTAGAGCATTACTTGTTTTCATCTGACTGCTAATAATAACATCCAGCCACTCTGCAAACTTTGGTCAAAAATGAGTGTCACTTAATTGTCCAATAAATTATTTTCTATGGTGTTTCTTCCCCTCATAGTTTTTTTCTCACTATGAACTTTTCCTGCTTTTTGATAGTTTTCTCTTATCTTAGTAGTCAAGTTAGTTTATATGAAGTCAATATTTCTTAACTGCAGTCCAAAAGACTAAATATAAGACTGGCAGTGGAATTCTTAATAGAAATTTTAAAAATGGTGATTACTGGTTTAAACAAAATAATTTAAAATATATAATTCTCTACCCCCTGAAAGTATCCTTCAAAGTAAAGGTGAAATAAAGACATTTCCAGAAAGTTATAGTGAAGAGAATTCACTAATAGTAGATAGATACTAAAAGGAGGTCTTTAAGAAGAAGGAAAATACTCCTAGAAATAAATACAGAAAAGAGTAAAAATGGAAAAACATTATTTAAGCACTCTCCAAAAAAATTCTTGTGTAGTTATGCCAATGTCAAATAGGCCACATTTTAAGGCAGGAAGTATTCCTAGAAATAAAAAGAGACAAAAAAAAAAGAAAAAGAAAAAACATTTCATAATGAAAAGTTCAATCTACCAGGAAGATTTAGTGATTCTAAAATTGTATGCATCTAACAATATAAATTCCAAATATATACAGAACAAAAGTAAAAGGAGGAGTGGACAAATCCACAATAAGAAGATTTTAACACATTTCTCTCTCATAACTTTGGTTCATAGGACCAAGCAGGAAAAAAATTCAGTAAGCACATAGGAGATCTGTAGAAATTAAGATATTTGACCTAATTGATATATATGAAGCACCGCAGTACAAAATAGATGAATGTACAGATTCTCTTGAATTCACAAGAACATTCATAGAAATTTATTGTAAAAAAATTTATTGTAAGCTGGACTAGAAAGAAAATCTCAACAAATGTTAAAGTACCAGCTAATTCAGAAAGTCCTTTGATCTCAGGACTTCATAAAAGATGACTGGAGTATGTCCATATATTTGAAAATAAAGCTATATATTACTAAATAATCCACAGGTCAAGCTTTATATAGTAAAGCTATATATTAATAAATAATCCACAGACAATATTTGAACTGAATTATAATTTTTTTAAAAAACTAGTATCTCGCAGAGGCAGGCAAAATTGTGTTTAGACAGAAAGGTATTATATGGCGCCTGGATGGCTCAGTCAGTTAAGAGTCAGCCTTCAGCTCAGGTCGTGATCCCAGGGTCCTGGAATCGAGCCCCGCATCGGGCTCCCTGGTCAGCTGCTCAGTGGAGAGTCTGCTTCTCACTCTCCCTGTGCTTGCTGCTCCCCCTCCTTGTGCTCTCTCTCTCTCTCTCTCAAATAAATAAAATCTTAAAAAAAAGAAAGGTATTACATTAAATGTAAATACTAGAAAAAAAGAAAGGCTAAAAATTGATTATTCTAAAGGAGTTAGATAGTATCAAATTAATTTTAAGAAAATGGAAGAAAAACAAAGAGCAGAAATTTAATTTTAAAATCTATGGAATAGTAAATAGGCAGTAGAAGTATTAAACAGCCAAAAATTGATTCTCTATAAATTATAGACTAATAGATTTGATAAACTCCTAATAAGATCTACTAAGAGGGGTATCTGGGTGGGTCAGTCAGTTAAGCGTCCTCTTTAATTTCGGCTCAAGTCAGGATCTCAGGCTTGTGCAATCAAGCCCCGCGGCAGACTCTGCTCAGCTCGGAGTCGGCTAGACATTCTCTCTCTCCCTCTTCCTCTGCCCCTCCACCCTCACCTTGCCCTTAAAACTATAATCTCTGTGAATATGCAGATAAAGGAATAAATGTTTTCTCCAAACAAAACTTCATTCAAGCTAAAAGACATCACAGACCAGCTATAAAAAAAAAAAAGAAAAAACTTATTTTAAATTATGTTCTGTTTTGGGGCGCCTGGGTGGCTTAGTCGTTAAGCGTCTGCCTTCGGCTCAGTTCATGATCCCAGGGTCCTCGGATCGAGCCCCGCATCGGGCTCCCTGCTCAGCAGGAAGCCTGCTTTTCCCTCTCCCACTCCCCCTGCTTGTGTCTCCTCTCTCGTGCTCTCTCCCTCTCTCTGTCAAATAAATATTTAAAAAAAATTATGTTCTGTTTCAAGAAAACAAAGAGATTCATCTAGCATTCAACAGTCAGAGATTAGGAATATAACAGGGAAACTGTGGAAATATATCTATCTATACCTGTATATGTCAAAAACTGATATTCAACCTTTCCAATTTCATGGTAGTCTCACAAATAGCTACCATATTTTCAACCAACTTTGTAGATGCAAGAACTCTCTATGCCTACCAAAAAAGAATGATGAGGTAGAACAGATTAATAAAGTAGGGAAGTCTTCTGAAAAAAACAAATAAATACAAAAGATTTTCTTTAATAATAGAGTGTAAATCCAAAAACGAAGGCATTTCTCCCAGAGCCTCACTGGAGTTTCCTCACAAAAGACAAGGCAAGGGAGAGTAAACAGTTTAGGATCAGCTAGTTTGAGTAACTCCGGTGGGTTTGGGGCCATAGAGGTGGTCTCTAGTTGCGTGATACCCATTCAGGGCAGGGGAAATACCAAGAGTTCCCACTTCTCTGTGGTTTCACTATGTGTGGTTACTTTATCTACGGTTTCAGTTTCCCTGCTGTCACCTGTGGTCTGGAAACAGCTGTAGCTCCTTCTTCAAGTCAGAACGTAAATAGTCGAGTGTCAGGGGGCCCCTGGGTGGCTCAGCTGTTCAGCGTCTGCCTTCAGCTCGGGTCATAATCCCAGGGTCCTGGGATCGAGTCCCGCATCGAGCTCCCCGCTCAGCGGGGAAGCCTGCTTCTCCCTCTCCCACTACCCCTGCTTGTGTTCCCTCTCTCCGGCCAAGCCCCTTACTCTCCGGTAACCTCTTGTATCAATAAGCTCCGCTGAGGCTACAAAAAAAAAAAAAAAGAGTCGGGCGTCAGAATGCGCCCGCCTCTGTCACCTCCCTTCCTCTCCTGCTGTAGGCGTTTCATCATCTCACGTCACAGAAATAAGGGTGAGTACAGTATAATAAGAGATTTGGGGAGAGAGGGACCACCTTCATGAGCTTTTATTAAAATATATTGTTATAATTGTTCTATTTTATTATTAGGTATTGTGAATCTCTTACTGTGTCTCATTTATAAATTAAACTTTGTCATAGGTGCTTATGTATAGGAAAGGGCATAGTATACATAGGGTTCGGTACTCTCCATGGCTTCGGGCATCCACTGGGGGTCCTGGAACATATCCTCCACAGTAAGGGGAGACGAATATATTGGCTTGGTGAGTGAGAGCTAGATAAGAGTTAGTCGGGGCTTCCACAGTGGGTTGGTTGTCCATGAAAACATACTTGTGGGAAAGTTGTCATTATCTTCAGGAATTAACTAGCTCTGGGAAAGGCAGTCTCTTCCCGGGTCTTAAGGCTCCCAAGAGCTGTCAAAACGTTATAATATACAGAAAATAACAAAGCATAATTAATACACATACCAAGTGTTGACAAGGATGTGGAGGAACTGGGCTTCTCATGCTTGGGCAGTTTGGTAGTTCTTTACAATTTAAACATACACCTACTATGTGACCCATAGTTTTTCCACAATTAGGGATCTCTCTACCCAAGAGAAATGAAACTGTAACTCCATGCAAATATTTGTACACGTATATGACATATATAGCTGGTATGTTTGTGAGAGCCAAGATTTTGTAAACAATCTAAATGTGTATCAGCTAGTGAGTGAATGAACTAATTGTGGTAAATCCATGTAATAGAATACTATTAAGACAAAGGAGCAACAATGAATGTGCACATGAATGAATCTCAGAATAATTATACTGAAAGGATCCATTGCATGCCACATGTCTCTAACAATACATTTTATATAATTCTAGAATTTTTTTTAAAGATTTTTATTTATTTATTCGTGAGAGACAGAGAGAGAGGCAGAGGGAGAAGCAGGCTCCCAAGGAGCAGGGAGCCCGATGCGGGACTCGATCCCAGGACCCTGGGATCATGACCTGAGCCGAAGGCAGACGCTTAACCATCTGAGCCACCCAGGCGCCCCATAATTCTAGAATTTTTATAAATTTATGTAAAATAAATGTAAAATTCTAGAAAATGCAATCTAATCTATGGTGACAGAAAGACGTTCAGTGGTTTCATGGGAATGGGGTGAGTGTTAGGGAGATGTCAATGGGAAGGGGATCATGTAACTTTTTGAGGTGATGCATTTGTTTGCTATTTTTGTCCTCAGTTTCCTGACTGCAAATTCTATTAGTTTCCTAGGGCTATTATAACAAACTACCGCAAACTGGTTGGCTTAAAGCAGCAAAATTTTATTACCTCAGTTCCGGAGACCAGAAGTCCAAAATGTCTTCCAGGATCATTTTTCCTCTGAGGTCTCTAGAGGAGGATGCTTCCTTGCTTCTTCCAGTCTCTGGTAGTCCTGGGTGTTTCTTGGTTCATGGCAACACCCTGCAATCTCTGTCTCCGTCTTCACATGGCCATCTTCTCTTTCCAGCTGTGTCTTTTTCCAAAGTTCCCACTTCTTCAAAGGACACCAGTCATACTGGAATTCCAATACAATCTCATATTAACTAATTACATCTGCAGTTACCCTATTTCCAAATAAGGTCACATCCTGAAGAAACAAAGGTTCAGATTTCAACATCTTTTTAGAATTTGACCAATATATGTTTATTTATATGCTCAGAACTTAGCAAATTGTATCCTTCAACATGTGCGGTTAATTGTATGTCAATTAAACCTCAATAATCTGTTAAAATTGTTGAAAAGAGAGTCTTAGTAAGCAAAATACACTACAGTAGGCCAAATTCTAGATCAGAATTTTTAAAAAAGAAAAAAAAAACCCAGCATAATAAGAATATGCTGTGTATCATATGAAGGAAATTGAAAAAAACATTCAAGACACCAGAAAGGAGTCACCCCCATTAGAGGTTTCCTCAGGAGAGAAGAGAAGGCTGTCAGGAAGATGAAGCATTGTGATTTTATCCACGGGGTGTCCATTACATGTGTGAAGTGTGGTAAGCTTACTGCTTAGAAGATAGTCAGTTAAAAGGGTCATAGACAACACTAAGTTTTGAAAGTACAAAACAATAGCTATGTTTTCAAAATTTAAAGGGTCCTTTAAATTCATGGAAATGTGTTTCAAATACCTACCCAGAGGAAGGAAATAGGACCATTGGCATATTTAAGTGTCTTTAAAAATTAACATATTTGAATGTTAATTAAAATTCAAATAAATAGATTTAATTTAAATAAGAAAATATATATTTTAAAATAAAAGAAATTTAAGCCACAGTGGCCATTGAAACAATTTTCATGTAATTTCTGAATACATTTTAGAAATTGGGAGAGTGAAATTTAAAATTAAAATGTTTTTATTTGATTCAAAAATTCTGTTTATTTCTTTTAGTAGGGTACATTCAGAGACTGAAACATGTTATTGAGTGTGACTTAATTAGACACTAACTGGAGTGATTTAGTACAATTTTTTTCTTACACTGAACATAGAAAAATAATAAAAATCAATTAAGTATACTTGTGTTTTGTGGTATAAAAAGATATTCAAAACTGCATCTAGATTCATTTTCTAGAAATACTTGCAATAGGGGAAAGATTGCTCAGTTCTGAAAATTGCTGAATTTTTCTTATTATTAGCATTTCTGCCCATTTATAATTACCAAACCTTTTTTCTCCCTTCAAGACCTCCTCTGTTCTAATTTTATGATGTTACTCCTAAAATCTTTGTGTATCTACTAACCTAGTTCTTGGGCTGGTAGTGAATTTATTTTCTAATTACATTTGGCCTGGTTTAGATCAGACAGTAACCGGTCTCCACCTATAATTTGAGTCAGGAGTGAAGTCTTATTATCCTGGTGTACTAGTATGGAGCACAATGGGATACCCAAATATACACTTTTTTCCTGAATGAATTGAAGCCAAGGGGATGAGTGTTGTCTAGCTCTCATTTGGTTGGAAGTCTAGTGTAGAATCATGCTGAGCTGATCACTGAATGAGTCTTTGTGGAACATCCTTCCATGTGCCACTTTCACTGGACAAAAATTCCTTGAGGGTTACATGAGAATAAGTGGAAAAAATATATTTTACCTTTATTAGTCTTATGAGACTAAATTTTAGATTCAGCATTATTTTCTCTTCCTAGTTCTTATAAACTTTAGTGGTCATGAAAGTCCTTTTGTTCCACTTCTTATTCATTTACCAATGGAAAACAGTCCTTGGGGGCTCCTTTAAGATTACATTAAATGTAATTATCTGGTTTCAAGTGAGTAAGACCCTAATTACTTTTGAAGGAAGGTGCCTGAATGATATACCTTGAACCTACATCCAATTTGTTTTACTCAGACAACCACCAAGGAAAACATTCAGTGACAGAAATACAATGTGTAGTCTAATCTGGTATGGAATGAATATTTTCAGCAAGGCTAATTCCAACCTCCTGGAAAAAAAGACTAATCTTTTGTCACTGACACAGTAGGTCAATACCTCTATTTACATTCCTCATTGGCACCTGCTGTCTTCTCCAGTAATAAACTCACCAGTAGGTAGGACATACTTACCATGCATAATGTGGTTTTAAATATACCACTACATTTTATTTTTATTAAAACATTTAATTTAAATTCAATTAATTAACATATAATGTATGATTGGTTTCAGGGGTACAGGTCTGTGATTCATCAGTCTTTTATAATACCCAGTGCTCCTTATAACACATACCCTCCCCAATGTCCATCACCCCTGCACCATTACATTTTATTTATATGTTTTTCAAAGCAAGCACATAAGCTAAACTATTTGTTATTTTCATTCATTAATTAAGAAATTTAGGTACAGAGAACTCAGGAATTCATCTAAACAAAACATAAATTACAACTAGCACAAATTTTATTGCAGCAAATACTTCTATAAAATCTGCAGTTTAGTGTGAAACTGTGATTAATGCCCGTGTTTGCCAGTAATACCTAGGGAAGTTGTTTGGTGGATTTGTTTGTTCGTTTGTTATTTTTATTGTCATTGGGTTTCTAGTCCTTGTCTATAAGAAATTGAAAGATTTTTATATTTTTATTTTTGCTTGTTTCTGTTCTTTTTACTTTTTCTGGTTTAGTCTTAGACTGATTTGATCTTACAGCCAGCAATCATGTGGGAGTGTATGTCTGCATGATAGCAAAGGAGTGACTTTTCCTTCCTTTGAGTATTAACCTTAATGTGTCTTATTTTAGTTTTCGTTTTCCCTTGGGCGATGTTCTGAGTGCATACTTTGAAGTCTACAAATTCTCTTGCAAAACTACATGTGGCTCTTTTCAAATTGAATCTTCCCTTCCCCAGCCTCCCAAAGATAATTTCAAAAATTTGATCAGAAGTCATAAACTGGCAGCCTGTGAGCCAAATTCATTCTGCAGATGTATTTCTATTGCAATGACTGTTGTGAGTTGTATTGTTTTGTTTTTACCTCTATGGTATTTTTTAATTGAATAACTTTTAAAAATCGGGAAATTTCATATAGTAACCTGGCTTCGTTTGAAAATTGTGAGATTTGCCAACATGGAGTTCACTTAATACAGGGCAGAAATCTTCTGGAGGTGAGTCCTTTTAGCCATGGCAAGTAGACATCAGTTTACCATAGATTTCAACCATTGCAATTTTTCTTATCTTGGCTCATTTCATTCATATATTACCTGCCTGGTCCAAGTAGCCATTTGAGAGTGTAATATGTGATTAATATGCATTCAAAGATCATATATATTGGAGGGCCCTGTCTGTGCTTATGGTTGCAGTTTGGCTCAGTTTCCACTAAATGAGGTATCTGCTTGATAGACAAAGAAAATCAGTATATAGCCATAGTTTATTAAAATTCAAAGTGTTCTACCTATAAAAACAGCTATTAAATAGAAAGGTAAATATGGATTAAACATATATACATTTCCATTACAAGACAAAATGACATTGAAGTAAGATGTGAGGGGCGCCTGGATACCACAGTTGGTTAAGCATCTGACTTTGGCTCAGGTCACAATCCCGGGGTCCTGGGATTGAGTCCCACATCAGGCTGCATGCTCAGAGGGGAGTCTGCTTCTCTCCCTCTCTCTTTGTCCCTCCCCCCTGCTCGTGCTCTCTCTCAACCTCTTTCTCTCTCTCTCAAAGAAAGTCTTTTAGAAAAAATAAAGCAAGAAGTGGAAATAAGATATGAGTCTAGTTTTGCCCACTATGACTGAAATTTGTTTTTTCTTATTGATTTATGAAGACAGATTTACTTTCAAGTACACCTTGGCTATGCACAGCCCCGGGCAAGTCTTGTCTCTCTCTCTCTCTCCTGTGCAGTTCTGCTCTTAGCCATGTGCCAGAACCCATCCATGGAGAGCACAGCAGTACTGGTTTTACCTCTGAATCTCGGAACTGGAGACCAAGTCCTCATTAAATCTGCAGGGACTGGGTTATGTCTCATTCTTCTCCCGTAGTCTGCCTTGGAAGCTGCCCTTCAGGGTGATAGCTGAACCCACTGAGGTTGGCATGTCATACCAAGTCCACCATCTTTTTGCTGTCTCTCCAGCTTTCTCCTTTTGCCTTATCCCAGTGCTCAGCTCTCTTTACCCTGAATGCTCACATGAAATCTAAACTCTCCCAACCCCCACATCTTCCACTGTTACGTTTCTAAGTAGCAAAGCTTCAAAACACAGCTGTTCCCCAAGAGAAGTTTTTAATGATACCCTCTTTTATGGTTTAAACAGGATTAAATAGTGTTAAACATTTTAAAATTCGGTGTAATTTTTTTTAAAAGCATTTCCTACTTCATCTTTCCCAGAGCCCTAAGGGATGTAGGGACACAGCTGCAATCTTCATTTGCTCCAACTCTACCTTTTTTGTTGTTGTTGGGTTTCCCCAGATGCATCCTCCTGTCTACAGTGGCTCTCCCTACTACTCATTTTTCATAATGAGTTTGGTTTTAGTATTCTCTGTAGGTGTCAGTGATCTCCTAAGTGGCCTTGAGAAGAACTCCAGGAAAGGAGAGGATGTCTGAAGTGGAGGAGAAAGAAATTCCATTGAAGTTAATCACACATGATGGCAATTCAGCCTTCCCGTAATTAGTATTAGTTGTTAGAATGAAGCTGAGAGAAGTAGAGAGGAAGACAAATAGTGATAATGATCCTTTTGTAAAATCACAATGTAGGTAAAAATACAACTTTATTTCTATCAGGATAGGGTCTATGTAGAAACATCACCTAATCCCTGCTACTTCATGTAGCTGATAACGTGAAATATGCCTGCTTTCAAATCACCACTTCAGTGCATGTTTTCAGTATGTTTTCATCTAGAACTTATATTTCTTGAAATCAAGATGTCAGGGAGTGGCCAAGCAGGATGATTAGCTCAGATCAGACTTTAGACAACCTTGTTAACATTTCTGAAGATTATTTTTATTTAAATATCGCTGTATAATAGTAATGTGGATTGAAATAATAGAAACACTTCATTTTAAAAATCGAACATATCTGTACTTCAATGATTTTTTTTCAGTATTGCAAATTAAATTTTTATTTGTAGAATTTAGTAAAAGTAGACTGGGGCATAGTATGTAAGCTTACAGTCCTATTCAAGTTAAAATACCTGGATCTGTTAACTGATTATATCACTTAGAAAGGGTGTGATCTAATTAGTAACTGCTGTGCCTGGTTTCCTGATTTGAGAGATGGAAATGAAAACAGTACATTCTTCATATGTTGTAGAGATTAAATAAGATAATTGGAAAGTTCTTAGGGGAGTAACAGGTACATATCAAGTCCTCAGTCAGTGTTGGTGATATTGTCTGAATTTTACTTCAGGAAGTTGTCATGAAGTAACATCATATATAAATACTAACCTAAAGAGAAAAAGACTTTGCAGATGGGAAATACTGCTATCCATTTGACTAATGTCCTAATTTAGTTAATTCTAGGTCCTTCTTGCATTTAACAAATATTTACCAGCACGTAGGTGTTCTGATGCCTGCTAAGGAACTTGTACTGGGTAGACCTCCCATCTCTTCTTGTGTGACTGTCTGGAAGCTGGCCGGGTAGAGGCGCCCCTTATGACTGGGCTGCAGAGAGTAGTTCATGGGGAACTTGGGGTTGACCAAAAAATTACTAAGAATTTCTTATCTTCAAATCCCACATCAATTCCCATGATTTATTGTGTCCTGTCAGTATTATTTGCTGTGGATTAGGTACATGTGGCTTTTATTTTGCTAATAATGTGGACATTTTCTCCTTCTTTACACATTGGCAAGTGAACACCATGTTCTGTTTTCTGATGGCCTCAAATGTCTCCCCTAATTCCTTAATGTAAAAGTCACCACACTACTGTGTCAGGAGGAATCCTAAACTTCCTAAGAAAGATTCCATAAAGGTGTTGTAGCTTATTCAAGAAGAGCGTGGGGATTGGAATTGTATCCCAATTTGAACACAGAAGTTTCCATTGGGTGACTAGCTGGGCTTCTTTGAACAAATCAAACTTATCTATGCCTGATTTTTTTCATTTTTAGAACAGAGCAAATCTGGACAGATTCAGAGTGCTGTTGGATAGGTGAGGGAAGTTAATATATGAAAAGCACATACCAGAACACCTGGCATACAGCACTCATCCAAGGAATGATAACAAACCTTATCATCATCAAAATCATCTTGGGGATAAAGATCAATATTAAAATGACTTGCAGTTTTATGTCTTTTAAGGCCTGGCTTTTCAGAGATCCCGTTACCTTGTTTCAGGTCTTTTATTTAAAATATTAAAACAAGTGGTGTGTTGGGTTTTCTCTCTACCAGCCAGCTTAAAAAAAAGGGGTAAGGACTTTGGTAGGACATAGGATGTGAAAGGATGAACCATCTTGCTAAATGGTATATCCACATTTCATCAAAAGACATTGAGATGTAGTGATTTTCCTGCTTTAATGATCAATATAAATATCAAAGTCAATATTTGCATTCTCGAAATAGAAGCAGGCAAAGGACCCTAACACTTCCCTGCTAAGGTGGCTGTAAGTTCCAGTTAGCCTAAAATAGGCCCAGATTATGTTGGTTTTCCTAGTATCCTTATTATCAGTGTCCCTTTCACTATTAAAAGAATTCAGTTTGGAAAATAACTTATATGGTTGCAACATAAAATGGTAAAATTGTTTAGCCTATGGCAAACTTAGGTAGCAAACTGAGAAAAGCACCTGACTGTCCAAATGTGAGTTTTGAAATTCTGCTATCTACCTGTCTGATGAGAGGACCTCCATAATTCTCCTGGAATTAGTTGAAAACCTTTGTTACTCTGAGAACCTCCAACATATGAGGAAGAACTGTAAACCTAAAAGGCGATGTAGTGATTGACTAGGATTTAATGCTTTGACAGTGATCAGATGTGCCATACAAAATACTTTTTGTACACCACAGTAAAGTGCTCCATGCATATCCCACTTAAATAAAAAATATGAACTTCACTCAAAAGGAAATTAAGGTTACTTTATCAGCTAATAGTTGCAAAAATATTTCTCAATCTGATAGCCCTACTACTACATTTAATGACCAAAGTACATGTTCTTGGGAACACATGAACAGATTTTGATTTTTTTTAATACAAGATAATTATCACAAAGTCACACAGAAAAGCATCTCTTTTGTTTTAGACAGTCACGGTTTTAAAAAATAAGTAGGTATAGTCACATTCAAAATGTGTTAACTTTTTAGAGACTCTTGATATGTTTGTATTTTCTTTCTATTCCTTCCAGACAAACTCTTTTTATTTTTTATTATTGTTATGTTAATCACCATATATTACATCATTAGTTTTTGATGCAGTGTTCCATGATTCATTGTTTGTTCGTAACACCCAGTGCTCCATGCAGAACGTGCCCTCCTCAATACCCACCACCAGGCTAACCCATCCCCCTACCCTCCTCCCCTCTAGAACCCTCAGTTTGTTTTTCAGAGTCCATCATCTCTCATGGTTCGTCTCCCCCTCTGACATACTCCCCTTTTCTTCCTCTCCTGTTATCTTCTTTTTCGTTTTTCTTAAAATATGTTGCGTTATTTCAGAAGTACAGCCATCAAAAGGAATGAGATCTTGCCATTTGCAACGACGTGGATGGAACTGGAGGGTGTTATGCTGAGTGAAATAAGTCAATCAGAGAAAGACAAGTATCATATGACCTCACTGATATGAGGAATTCTTAATCTCAGGAAACAAACTGAGGGTTGCTGGAGTGGTTGGGGGTGGGAGGGATGGGGTGGCTGGGTGCCTTCCAGGCAAACTCTTACCTTCACTGGCTTTCCACCTGTTCTCTAGTCAGTATTTTTATTTATTACCTACAGCTCACTTGTTCCCAAAGAAAGGTAAGATTTAATTGGGAAACTGAGTAGAGGAAATGGACTGGCTTTAGAAGCAAGCAGGATATACTAGCCCCACCTTTAGGGAAGTAGGAGACCTTTCACTTACAAAATGTTGTGGCCAAGAAGTAGGTAAACAACTCCGTAGTCGTTGTCTAAGAAAGTACTGCCTAATAAGGTTCTTCTGTACTCGTAATTAACCATCTTGCTGTGGATCGGGGGTAGAGTCACTTTAAGTCAAAGCTACACTCTGCTATGGAATGTTAAAGTGAAGTTCCATCACATTTACAGTATTAAATCCTGTACGGGGATATGTCTGAGAGTTGTAGGTGCTAATCACTCACCCACTCTACCCCACACTCCCACCCCCAGGGCTACTCTCCTGCTTTTCCCACCTCGGTTGAAAGCCCTACCAAGTCACACTCACGGATAAACAGTGCCATTTGCAATTATTCCTCAGTACTTTCTATTTTTCTGAAATATTTGATTTTATTCCCTTTGTTGTTTAAAATCTTATCTCTATGTGTAATAACAGAAATAGAAACAAAAGTCAACATTTTCCTGCATCTCCATTTATAGGTCTCTAACACTGGAATTTTGTTTCATTCAAAGCAATTCATTATATAAAAAGGCATTTATTTGAAGTCTCTTATTTAGGGTCTTCTATATTGCTCCATGTGGGATAAATGTTCGAATTTTCCATTTTACTTTCCACATTATTACAGGGACATCAAGTGAAATTGAAATCTTGGTAAAAGTACATCATTTAAGTAAATTATAGCAACTAATTACCTTTTGGGTAGAATTATACATTTTAAGTAAGTGAATACAGTTTACAATTGGTATAGGCAGACTATTTAGATAACTAAATTGGAATTTTAAAATCTGATTATTTTATTCATATACAAACCCCACTCCTCTCTTTTATTTTATGTTGAGAATTATTGGTACGCTTTGACTTGCTCTGGAGATTCACATTAAGTCCTTGGACTTTAAATAATTACTTCACTTACACTAACTCACATATACTAACTGCAAGACCATGTTGTAGTCTATCCCGAAAGAGTTCTCTAAACCTTACAAAATGTTCTTTCTCTGATTTAACTACACAGAGTTTCCTTAGAGAGAAATGTGAGTATAGTGTTCTTTTAAAAAGGGAAAATCTTTTCTCACAAAAGAACAAAGCCATGAGTCTGTAGAATATCCCTTCAAAATATTACTGTTGGATATTTCTCAATACTTTTTAGACTAAATGTATATATCAATATAAAAAGAGCATATAGATTTATGTGTAGATATTCCCATATAAATCACTCATATATAGTTTCATGTCATCAAGAACATACATAAGGCATTTTCAATACATATGATAAATTATGAGGCTTTGAGTCCACAGATAGAAATAATTCACCAGAAAACTGTATAATCTCAGTAAAGATACAAAACCACAAATGCTTTTATACCATCTACTTCATGATACAGCAGCTAGAATAAGCATAAGAAAAATATTTTGACGAATACAATTCTAATTCTGGTCAAAATGGATGTAAACTACATCTCCTACATCTTAATTCTAGTTGGATCCTTTAGGGTAACTACTGGATGACTTGGAGGCTATCAATTTCTACTGGAAATAAGAACAAAGTATCCTCCTTTATGTCAAAGATGCGGTTTTATCATTTAGAACCAGAAATAGCTTTAGAAAAAATTAAGCCTCTTTTCCAATGCCTGTGCATTTGAATATCAACCATGCAAAAAGCAAAATGTTGAATACCTCAGATAACCTTCAAAATTTAAATAGGAGATGTTAAGTTTTCCAATAGGATAACTCATTCATCTGCCTGATGCATTTTATATAAAACACACCATTAGTTACTTATCAAGGCAAAGCTCAACTCAAAATAGATGCTATAGTGTTGGATTGGAGAAAGCTTTTTTAAAATGACAAAAAGCTCAAAAATATATAAATATCTGTGTTTAATTACATGAAAATAAAGCTGCATGTAAAATAACTCTACAAACAAAAGATAAAACTGGAAAAAATTATATCTTTAATAGTTAAGGAGTTCATATTCTTAACATGTCCAGCATCCATATGAATCAGTTGGGAAAAGACCAATGTCCAATGAATGACTGGGAAGACCAGAGGCATGTGGAGAAAAATCTCAACCTCACTTACACAAATTAAAACTCAGCTATCATATTTGTATAGTTAAAAAATTAATGACATAATGTCAATGGGGTGTCAGGAAAGCATGCATTCTCATGCATTCCTGGTGGAAATATAGATTAATACAACTACAACAGAGGTTGTTGGCAGCATTTGGCAGCATTTCTCAAAATTGAAATGTAGAATTCATTTTGCCTAATAATTCCCCTTCTAGGAATTTATTCAGTGACATACACACCATCTAAATGACATCTGTGCAAGATTTATTGGGAAATAACTTAAATGTCCAACTGGTCAAATCAATTCTTTTTTTTTATGTTCAGTTAGCCAGCATATATAAGTTTTTGTTGTAGTGGAATGTTGAAAAAGAAAAGCAAAGCTGGTGGCATCACAATTCTGGACTTCAAGCTCTATTACAAAGCCGTCATCATCAAGACAGTATGGTACTGGCACAAAAACAGACACATAGATCAATGGAACAGAATCGAGAGCCCAGAAATGGACCCTCAACTCTGTGGTCAATTAATCTTCAACAAAGCAGGAAAGAACATCCCATGGAAAAAAGAGAGTCTCTTCAACAAATTGTGCTGGGGAAACTGATCAAATCAATTCTAACACATTCTTAGAGCCATTAAAATAAGGAAGCTCCTGTGCTGATGTGGAATGAAGAGTGTGTATGCCCACAGGTGTGTGTGCAAGCACGCTTGTCTGTGGAGCTAAGTGATAAAAGTTGAAACTAATGTGTAGGAAAAAATCATTGTGTTAAAAAATAAAGGGCAGGAGAACAAAAAGAAATCACGCTCAAATATCTTCGCTAGGGAGATATAATTTTTGGCTGGGATTCTCCTGGCAGCAAGAGACAGAAAGGAGATAGACTTTAAATTCTTGTGCTGTGTATCTTAAAATTTGTGCTGTGTGTGTGTGTGTGTTAACTTTGATAGTATTTTGATTTTTAAAAATATTTACTAAATGTTGCCTTTAGAGATTTGAATTATATTATTCTTACTCTTCTAGATTTATTTTGTTGTGCACTAAAAGAAGATTTGATGCATGCCCATACTAACAAATCTTATAAATCAAAAGGTGTCAAAATGTTTTTTATAGGCTCATAAAGCAGTTTTTTTTTCCCTAAGGCAATAACATGATGCTTAAACAACTTAGTGAAACATAAGACATAGGTTCGTGACCCTGCTCTTCAAGTCAGTACATACATTAACTACGGGAGCTCACTTAAGTTCCATTTCCTCGTTGTTAAATAGCCAAAACTTGCTCTAACATACAATACTATAAAAGTCCAATGACATAATATACATAAAATTGCTTTGTAATCAAACAAAGACTACAAATGTAGGTTATAGGAAAAGTAAAATTTTCAGAAGGAAACCATAAGAAAGCATGTATTTCAGATACATCATCAGCAAAGTTGTTACATTTTCCTATTTCCTTACTTCTGCCTCTAGGCGCAAATATCTTCTTCTCAGCCTTGTATCAGATGAAAGTTTATCTGTACCTGCTTCTCTTCCTGTATCTATCTAATAAATTAATTGTGCCTTCGTGTTTCCTTCAAATCTCTCCAGACTGCCTCCTTCTGTATTAAAAAAAGCATAGTAGGTTAATTTCTATACCCAAGTGAAATACATATTTACATATTAATGATTGTGAGATTAAATCCCTTAATAAGACATTTTATGGCTCTTTTCTATAACTATGTCAAACTTTCAGGGGAGCTATTTCAGGACAGGGTAGCCTTAACAAATAAATAGATGTGTGATTACCTAAGCGGGCTGAAGAGGAACTCTACTCATATGCAAAAGGACTTAAGTCTGGAAATTGAAGCAAATGTAGGCATTTTTTTCTTTTTAAGATACAGAATGTTCTATATGAATGTCAAATTTCTGAATGAAAATGACCTAGCCTGATGAAAGATTGAAACAATATCACCATTTAAATGCAACATGATTTTTAATGTCTTCCATGAAAATCTCATTTTACTGGAAATGGCACTAGAGCCGTGAGAAAGCTACATACAGTCTTTAAAATAAAGTGATATCTAAGTGATCTTGCAATGTCTATTAGGACAAGTTTTAACATAAGTTATACTATTAAACAATTTTAGAATGTATTATCAAGCCTTCACTATCCCACTACAACTTCTGCTATTTTCAAGCAATTTCTCGGAATAATAAAACTTTTTGAGTGGAAGCAAGTTCATAATTGAAATGGCTACAATAGAATTTTCTCTGGGTAGACAGAACAAATAATAGATCTGAGAACTGATTAAATGATTGTTCAAGCACATTAATATTGGGGAATACTTCCACGATTTCAATTTTCACTTTCCGTGATTGGTAGCATTTATCTGTTGAGTGGAGTTTTGGTTTGGGCAGAATGATACCTAGGGAGGAGATAGATAATAGTCAAATGCAGGAGGACTTTTCCTGCATTGGGATCCATCCAAACCAGCTTCCAAGAATGGAAAAGCAGGAATGCTGAGAAAAATACCCCCCGCCACTTCAGGTCCTGTTATGACATAAGTTGTGTCCTAGTTATGTCCACTGATTTCCTTCATCCTTATAATGGAAACCTAACTGCTTCCTACAGTACCACATCTGAAAGTTCCAGAGAGCAGATGTATTTAATGAGATTTCATTTTAGCAATGTGGAGATAGAATTATTGTTTTTCCTTGAAGGGGACTGGAAGTTGGGGAAGGGAAATTTAGTTATTCTTTTTTCATTTATAATATATGATGCTACATCAGAAATAGAACCCGACCTGGAGGAAATCATTTGGTTGCTATAATAGCAGCTGATCACTGCCCTTTTGATTATCAATTTCTGAATCACAGATAGCTTGCTTACCAACACCATTGTGTCTTACTTTGTTACTGTTGTCTTAGTGTCTCCAGTCAATATCTAATCAATTCCTGATAATCCATTTTCTAGGTGATCCTTAGAACCACCAGCCATCTCAGCCTTACGACTTTTAATGTTTCCCTTTTAAACATGGTATGAAAGGAAAGATTTGGCTTGGTGTTCAACAGAAACAAAAGTGTGTTATCTTTATTTTTGTTGTAGAGCAAGTCTTTGCTATCCATGAAAGGTATGTCTTTCATTCATAATACCATTATTTTGATATAGCTGCTGAGTCAGTGGGATCCTAGCATGACTCACCAATATAATGAGTCCCTCCCACATACTATCCTTGTGGTTCACATATCTGTTGGGTACTTATTATATTCATTACCTTAAGAAACTCCTATAACAATTCTATATTATAAATATTACTAATCCTATCAATTTACTTTGCATCATAGACCTCGGTGTTGACTGTGAGAAGTAGAAAAGGAATTTTAAATCCTAAAATGAAAATGTATATAGTAGATTCAGTACTCTTTTTATTGTTAACTCTAAAAATGTTGCTCATTTACTCTGAGTCATGAACTGTTTGAGAATTTGATGAACTAACATCATCAGATGATCTAGCATCCAGTGCCCATTACCTGTAAATTATAAAGATCGATAAATATTCCCAAAGCTTTAAGATTGATATTTATATAACATTTCATGGTTTCTAAGGTGGCCCTAAATCTTTCTTCTTCCACTAATTATTGGTGACATAAATGGCAGCAAATCACCCATAGTTTGCATCTGGATTTTTGAAATTATCACTCCACGTCAGTATCTGCCCCATTTTTTTCTAAATGCTACATAATATTCCATAATGTACCTGACTAAATTTATTCACTCTCCTCCTATAGACAGCCATGCAGAGCACTCAGTGTCTGCCTATTTGAAGGTTGTAACACACTTTTCTCTGGTGTACATACTGGCAAATGGAATCTTGCATGACAGACTCTGTGCATATTTATTTTCCCTAATTAATTAATTTTTCAAAGAGGTTGTAGCAATTCTCATTTTCATCCCCAGTTTAGATATGCCCATTTCTTTATACTCTCACTTGCACTTAAAATTATCCAAGAATCAATAATATTTGGTTGATGATTGTTTAAAATCCCATTGCTGTTTTATGGTGCAATCCTGATTATTAATGGTATTGCACATGTTTTCATAAGGGTTTTTTCATAATTTTGTGTCCCATTGTATAGGTTTTTCTGTGAATTTGCTATTTGTATCCTTATCATTTAACCTTATTCAATGTTTTGTCATTTCCTCATTAATCTGCTTGTCTTTAGTTTCCTTTATGGTATCTTTTGTCATGCAGAAGATTATAAAGAATGTTGAAAAGGCCGTTAACTTGTAGCGTGAGGACATGACGTGGAAATATATTTCTTCATAGAAATACAACATGAGAAATCCAAGAGCCTGTCAAAACATTTCTGTATCTCAATATTGGTGATATTCAAAGGTTTCAGAAGATAACTCCTATAAACATAAAAGAATACATACATATATTCCTCCTTCTAAGGTTGTAATCTCTACAACTATCTTCTTAGATAAGCATAACATCAGTCCTATGTGAATGAGAACAAAAAATAAATTTAAAAATGTGGCTTAAGAAGGTTGAGTAATCAGAGTCACATTTTAAAAATCTTACCTCTGTCTTTCATCAAGTCTCTGATTCTAACACTTTTCACTAAATGGTCATTGTCACATTATTTTCAATTTGAAACATCCTGAATGTGGTTGAAACACCAATTTCAAGGATCAGTGTAAAGGGGGATTTAAGTCTGGGATGAGTATAATAGGCGGACAGAGGGTGCATGAAAGCCTATGGTCACAGTTGGTAACCATAAGAAAATCCAAGGCAATGCAGAGAGTGACTTTGGCATGTCCATGGTGGTGTCTAAGGCATAAGCAAGGATATTGTCAACAGTGGGAAGTTTGGATTATTAGGTGGCAATAAACTTCATGTAAATTGATGAGTAGGCCAGATGAGAAGTGATGAGAGCTTGAACTTATATTAAAAGGGTTGATAGAGGGAGTAGAGAATAGTTTTAGGACCCACTTAAGTAACAGAGGAATCCTCCTTTTGCTTCCCCAGCAAGCCTGGCAGGGAAATGAGTCGTGGATAAAATAAAAAGTATGAGTAAGTCAGGTGGAGAAATTTTCCTCCAGGGTTCTTTGTAACTGGGATAGGGTAGCTTTCAGAGATATTTTCGTGGCTCAGCAGTAGACTCCTTTCTTAGTGTCAATTTGTGTTAGACTCCTTTCTTAGTGTCAATTTGTGTTTGGGGTGTGTGTGTGTGTGTGTGTGTGTGTGTGTAGGGAAAGGCAACATGATTTGAAAGTAGCTGGTTGAAGAAGGGGAAAAAACAATGCTCTAGAATCTAGAAGTTCTAACTCAGGTGTTGAGAGATAACTGCCAATGATGGAGCAGTTAGGCAGATTTTTCCCTACCTTCTTATTTGTTTAGACCAAGGGTCACACTCATTGCTCATTGACTAAATCCTCCTCACAGAAATTTTTTGTTTGGTCTGCACAAGACTTAATATTTTGAGTCAACCTATAAGAAATTGCACATGAGGATTCCTGGCTTCTGTGTAAGAATTGGAAGCTCTGGAATCCTGGTCCTCATTCCCACATGGCAGCAGGAAGTGGAGCTGAAGACTCATTTCTTGATGGAGTTTTAGTGCCCACTTCATTCTCACCACCCAGCTTGCTTCTTACACATAGGTTGTTCCACTGAGATTTGTTTTTCTTTCTTTCTCTTCTCTCTCTTTCCACTTTCTCCTCTCCTCTCTCTTCCCTCCTCTCCCCTTCTCATCTGCCTAACTTCAGAAAGCAGTTTGGAGACTTCAGGATAAGATAAGGATCAGTGTTAATCTTTGGGACATATAGGGGGATGTGTGTGTGTGTGTGTGTGTGTGTGTGTGTGCGTATATATGCATGTAGATCTGATTCAACAGTTACCAATAAATAAAAAATAAAGGTCTATAACTTACCCTTATACTCAAAGAGAAGCAAGTTTTAAGTGCCTTTCATGCCTAACTTAGATGCTTTGAAATTAGCAGTGTCAAAGGCATCTCCCCACGACTAATATTATTTGGAGGCACATGAAGGACCAAAGATAACCACAAAATGACTGATTGGAAACCACCACAACTGCCACTGGAGGGTCTTGTTCCAGACTGATAATGCAGACCTAGTGTTGCATCTTAAAGACATGAGGGATTTGTGTCAGGGTAAGTCCAGCCTTGTTAGGAAGGAGGAGATTGTCCTAATGGTGGCTGGAGATTCTAAGGCAGAAGTTAGAAATAAGCAGAACTCTCAAAGGCAGGGGACTTGAAGATAGGAATTTTCAGGATTTACTGAAAAACTCTCTGGAATGTGCTAACTTTTCAGGTGTGTTACCCTTAAAGTCCTACACAGTCTACAGTTCAGTATGTTTTTTAATTTAATAAATTAGTTTTGGTGTTTTTATCTGCTTATTGTAGAGATGTGGCAGCATCGTTTGTAAATATATTTTAGTTATCTAAAACTACATCTTGGCATGCTTTCTCTATCCCTACACAGAGAGCCCCCTCCAGGATGTTTTCATCCTTGTTTATATTCCATGGGGAGCTATGGATGTGCTATAATTTAAGTAACCAGTGTTTCTTCACCTTTTCTTAACAAACAGTGTGGGCCTAGGGAACAACAACAAAAACATCTTTTGTTGGTACTGTGCCACTCCCAGATAATGGGCATTTTTTGTAAGGCAGCCTAGTGTAAAAGGAGGTGCTTCTTATGGTGTGTGTGACAACGACTCAGTGGCTCAGGCCACTCCAGAGGCTGCCCAGTTACTCTCAGAGCTAACTTATCTATGGCACAGTGACTGGACAATACACTGCATCTGTGTATATTTTTAAATTTTCTTCTCCAAAAGTATAATTTTCTTTCCTGACATGACCCTCTCAAAAACTGTTACATCCTTGAGAGTCTGCAAGTTTGCGTTGTGAGAGACAAAACATCCAGCTAGAAAAAGACAGGTGTTCAACTCTGACAGACGCATTTGTTTTTGTGTTACATTGACTTACCTTCCTGGTGGAGAGTCAATCCTTATCTGATTTTCTGAGTATATTCTGCTATCAGTTTTGATAGAACTAGAGAACTGGGCCAATATGGAAGCAAAGGAGAAAAGTATTTTGGAACCACCCTGAGGTTCCCAGCTGTGAGGATGTGCATGTTTGATGTGCCATCCAACTGGAGCAGATTTCAGTCTTCTCATCCAGTTGCTCGGGCCATGGGTCAGGCAAGATCATGGCACCATACAGGGGGAGCACTGATCGTAGCTACACATTGGGCACATCCCTATACTTTCTCCAAATAGAATATATGGGGACTTCTCTGGGCAAAGTTTAAGAGATGAGAGTTGTTATTCTTTTACTTCTCTACCGTTTTCTGTGTTTATTTATGCCCTGGTATCACCTTTTTCATTCTCCCCTGACTTCTATGTTTTGTTTCCTATTGGTTACTAAAATTTACCAGGCCTCTCTTCTCTGAAAAATGTCCCAGTACTTCAAGTTCATTTCTGCTTTCCACCAAAAACTTTACCTCTTTTTTTTTTTTTTAATTACAGCAAAGAGGGAAACTTTCTTGAAATTGGAATGGCTACCATATCTTGCTTAAGCTTCCTGGAAATACTTGCACTTAACCACCTAAGTGAATGTCGTTTTGGGTGAAGTCTCAGGCAGGGTGACAGAGCAAGGGGTGCTGTGGGGCGAGACGTTTGCCAGGCTCAGGGAAGGCTTCCCACCTTCTTTACATGGACCCCAACTAAAGATCTGTTTCTGGCTCTGCTGGCTTCCACTTCCATCAGTATCTTGACCTAGCAGCGAAGAGAGAAAACTAGTATTGCTGTTACACATTACAAGCTAAGCCAACTAATATGTCTTCAAGAGCACATTTTCCAATTTCCAAATAATGCTGGCACTTTGTTTATCACTCTTAGCTCTCACTGAGTTTTTATCCGTTTGCTTTTAATTGGAGTCTTGACAAATAGAAATTAAAGCACAACACTGTAAACCCTGCTTCTGACAGCAATTCAGGAAAACATTCGGTAGCAGGAGGGTAAAGAATCTGTATATTCTGATCATTTGTCCATTTAGACTATACACATTATTCGAGTCTTCCATTTGGATAAGTAATTGAGAATTATTTGGTCCTTTTAATATTAAATCTAATCTTTTGTGGCCTAAATGTCTCAAGATGTGTATGAAGTGTTAAAGCAATGATATAATAAGTTGAAATGATTTGTATATTCAAAAAAGCTAGACTTACTAGCGAAAATTACAGTGTAATTACAAAAATGTGTTATCAGTGTGTGAGGCCAAATTTTATCAACAGACCTAGAAAATGTTCTAATAACAATGTAAATGAAAGGTAGTGAAAACATTGACCTTCTCTGAAAAATAGGGAGCATGTGTGAGGCATATGAGTATGGGAAGTGTGTAAGAAATATTAAGGAAGTAATTTTGACTACAAAACTTGAAAATATCTAACATTATGGATTCCTGTATTCTGTAGAAGTTTCATAAGAATAGATACAGTATTCATGTAAAATTGGTTCTTTCTGTAATCTTAAAAGCCTGCCAGTCAGTAAATATTACTTTTCCTTTAAGTTTGAATTTTGTTCCCCCTACCTTTCTGACTCCTTCAAAAAGGTCACTCCCTACAGTGAATCATTACCGAACCCCTTGCACATGTTTTTCAAAACCACTTTCAAAACTACCATCTCATTTTTATACATTTACACAAGAGATACACAGTAGGGTATGTTTTGTCATTTTACAGTTAAGGAAATGGATGCCTAAAGAGGTTATGTGTCTTGCCAGAGCACTGAAATCAGTACCCAAACCTCGTTTTCTCTTTTCTAATTGAATAAAATGTCTATGTTCTACTGCTTTCTAGAATAACAATTCCATCATATACATATAGTGTTAGAGCAATGAGGTAATAAATTTACATATATATTTGTATGTATATAAATGTAGATATGTGTGTATCTACATATGTACCCTTCATCGTGATGTTGAGACCTATCACTGAAGGAGACCTATACCACATTGCAGTTTAGGAAGATCATAAATCCATAATATGATTCAAATGATGGTGTTTTTATGAGTAGGCACTAGTTAAAATAGTTTAGATTTGTATGTAATCACATCTCTCCCTTTTTGCATTTTTCATGCATGCCTCCTAGATCTATATTTCCCTCAGACAATCCGCTTTTCAGATAACCTGTTTCCAAAATACACATTTTACATTTTCTTAGCCTCTGTTTACCTCTCCTTTTGTGTTATCATTTCTTCAAATCAGTAAGATTAAATATCTAAGCCTTTGTTTTCATGTATCTTTCAGCACAAAAATGTAAATGTGTACACAAGTATGGAATATTATGGGACTTTGAGGATAGCATTTAGTCATATTTGGAAGATAAAGATAAATGTTTTAATAGATAAAACAATCTGGGAACTTGATGTGTAAAGAATCTGTGCTTAAGAGATAAAGTACAATATTGTTACAAATAATACAAGGAAATCTATAAATAAATGGCTCCTCAGAATAACAGAATATTTTAAAAGTAACATCTACAAAGTCTATTACAAAGTAGTCATAACAGAATAAGTTGAGATATATATTTATTTTTTCCTTTCTTTTCCATCACCACCACTGGGTAAGACAGTATCATTTCTTATCTGAACTGGTCTAATTCCATTATTCCCTCTAAAACATTCTTTACACTTGAGTCAGGATGATCTTTCTAAACTGAAATGTGATTATATCTCTTTCCTTCAATGATAATCTCAACATCAAGATGAAGGCCAAATTCCATTTTAAGTCTGATTTAATATGACTTTAAATCTATGTTGTAATCATACTCCTCCAGTCCACATAAACATGTCTTCTCCTGACTGGCACACCCTTTCTACTCTAGGATCTCATGCCTAATGAGGTCCTACTTGAATATCACTTGATCTTTAACACCTTTCCTGAAAAATAGAGCTGGGTGTAAGGTGTGCCAGTGGTATCCTGAATAAATCCCTATCTGATAGTTTGTCTCACAGATTAGAATTACTTACGTATTTTTTTAAAAGATTTTATTTATTTATTTGAGAGAGAGAGAATGAGAGATAGAGAGCACGAGAGGGAAGAGGGTCAGAGGGAGAAGCAGACTCCCTGCTGAGCAGGGAGCCCGACGTGGGACTCGATCCCGGGACTCCAGGATCATGACCTGAGCCGAAGGCAGTCGCTTAACCAACTGAGCCACCCAGGCGCCCGAATTACTTATGTATTTTTGTTCCCACTTGGCTGTAGGCTCCTTAGGAATACACGGTGATATTTGTTGATCTTATGATCTAAGAAACACATGTTTAATAAATATTGCATTGATAAATGTCTATAGTTACATTTTATCTCACAATATTATGAGCTGTAAATACCTTGACAAATACAATTGCTGTTCGGCATTGTAAATATTGCATGTAGTGAATGAACATGGTCACTTCTGTCCAGTTAAATTTGTATGTATTTATACATACTAAGTTGTAGGTTTATACTGACTCTCGACTTTAAATATACATTTTTAGAGTTATTTTAGTTTTGATTATGACATAGAAGATACTAAAACCAAGGGAAACATTACATGAATTAATGAAACTATACAGTGTAATAACATGAGGCAACATATTTTAAAAAAGGCATTTATGACTTAATAATAGCATTCCTGATCAGCTTTCTGTCAGAGTTAAAGTGGAACTGGTATAATAATAGGCCTACTTTATAGAAAAGCATTGATAAAGAATTTTCATGGTTGATGATAAATTTGAGCTGGCTTACTACAAAACAAATTATTCAGCTATACAGTGACTTTCCCAAAGAGCAAATTTGCATGATCTTCAAGTTCACTGTTGCAGAGACTCTAAATAATAATCGGCTCATAAAGCCAGAGAAAGGCATTTTAGATTGCCATATAATTTGCACTGAGAACTTTGAGAATTCCAGTGGAATTGGAACATTAGTAATCCTTCTTGGATAATAATGGAAATAATTAGGAAGGCTTCAAACAACCTGTCTCTGTAAAAGTTTAGTGTCCTAAATGTGAGAGAGCAAGAACATTGAAAGTTGTTTAATGGCTTTTTTGAACAGATCTAATCAAGCAAGTTTTACCCTCTGACACAAATTGGGTCTTGGCTGATGAAAACTAAAGCTATTGTTGCAAAGAACATTCAGATTCTTCCATACTTTTTACCTGCTTGAACAAACCATAGAGGAAAGTAATCAAATACCTGCCTTAAATCACTTGGCATTTCAAATTTGATATTCAATTAGAAGCAAACTGGAAATCTTTCAAAGTGAGCAAAAGGAAAATATTTCAAATGTCCTATATATTAATTTTGTAACTCTTTCATAAATCACTTGCATAGTCAAGGCAGAACCTTAATTATACTAGAAAAATTAAGATAATTAGAAGAACTTTGAACCTAAAGTCTTATTTCTTTTTAATTTTTTTATTATGTTAATCACCATACATTACATCATTAGTTTTTGATGTATATTCCATGATTCATTGTTTGTGCATAACACCCAGGGCTCCACGCAGAACGTGCCCTCTTTAATACCCATCACCAGGCTAACCCATCCTCCCACTACCCTCCCCTCTAGAACCCTCAGTCTGTTTTTCAGAGTCCACCGTCTCTCATGGTTCGTCTCCCCCTCCGATTTCTCCCCCTTCATTCTTCCCCTCCTGCTATCTTCTTCTTCTTTTTTTTTTTCTTAACATATATTGCATTGTTTCGTAGTTACAGATCTGTGATTCAACAGTCTTGCACAATTCATAGCGCTCACCATAGCACATACCCTCCCCAATTTCTATCACCCAGCCAGCCCATCCCTCCCACCCCCCACCACTCCAGCAACCCTTAGTTTATTTCCTGAGATTAAGAATTCCTCATATCAGTGAGGTCAGAGGATACATGTCTCTCTCTGACTGACTTATTTCACTCAGCATAACATCCGCCAGTACCATCCACATCGTTGCAAATGGCAAGATCTCATTCCTTTTGATGGCTGCATAATATTCCACTGTATATATATTCCACATCTTTATCCATTCATCTGTTTGATGGACATCTTGGCTCTTTCCACAGTTTGGCTATTGTGGACATTACTGCTATAAACATTGGGGTGCACGTACCCCTTCGGATCCCTACATTTGTATCTTTGGGGTAAATACCCACTAGTGCAATTGCTGGGTCGTATGGTAGCTCTATTTTCAACTTTTTGAGGAACCTCCATACTGTTTTCCAGAGTGGCTGCACCAGCTTGCATTCCCACCAACAGTGTAGGAGGGTTCCCCTTTCTCCGCATCCCTGCCAAATTTGTCATTTCCTGACTTGTTAATTTTAGCCATTCTGACTGGTGTGAGGCGGTATCCCATTGAGGTTTTGATTTGGATTTCCCTGATGCTGAGCAATGTTGAGCACTTTTTCAAGTGTCTGTTGGCCATTTGGATGTCTTCTTTGGAAAAATGTCTGTTCATGTCGTCTGCCCATTTCTTGATTGGATCATTTGTTCTTTGGGTGTTGAGTTTGATAAGTTCCTTATCAATTTTGGATACTAGCCCTTTATCTGATATGTCATTTGCAAATATCTTCTCCCATTCTGTCGGTTGTCTTTTGGTTTTGTAGACTGTTTCTTTTGCTGTGCACAAGCTTTTTATCTTGATGAAATCCCAATAGTTCATTTTTGCCCTTGCTTCCCTTGCCTTTGGTGATGTTTCTAGGAAGTAGTTGCTGCGACTGAGGTCGAAGAGGTTGCTGTCTGTGTTTTCCTCGAGGATTTTGATGGACTCCTGTCTCACATTGAGGTCTTTCAACCATTTGGAGTCTATTTTTGTGTGTGGTGTAAGGAAATGGTCTAGTTTCATTCTTCTGCATGTGGCTGTCCAATTTTCCCAACACCATTTGTTGAACAGACTGTCTTTTTTCCATTGGATATTCTTTCTTGCTTTGTCAAAGATAAGTTGACCATAGAGTTGAGGGTCCATTTCTGGGCTCTCTATTCTGTTCCATTAATCTATGTGTCTGTTTTTGTGCCAGTACCATACTGTCTTGATGATGACAGCTTTGTAATAGAGCCGGAAGTCCGGAATTGTGATGCCGCCAGCTTTGCTTTTCTTTTTCAACATTCCTCTGGCTATTCGGGGTCTTTTCTGGTTCCATACAAATTTTAGGATTCTTTGTTCCCTTTCTTTGAAAAAAGTGGATGGTATTTTGATGGGGATTGCATTGAATGTGTAGATTGCATTGAATGTGTAGATTGCTCTAGGTAGCATTGACATCTTCACAAAATTTGTTCTTCCAATCCATGAGCATGGAATGTTTTTCCATTTCTTTGTCTTCCTCAATTTCTTTCATGAGTATTCTATAGTTTTCTGAAATGGATCCTTTGCCTCTTTGGTTAGATTTATTCCTAGGTATCTTATGGTTTTGGGTGCAATTGTAAATGGGATCAACTCCTTAATTTGTCTTTCTTCTGTCTTGTTGTTGGTGTATAGGAATGCCACTGATTTCTGTGCATTGATTTTATATGCTGCCACTTTACTGAATTCCTGTATGAGTTCTAGCAGTATTGGGGTGGAGTCTTTCGGGTTTTCCACATAAAGTATCATATCATCTGCAAAGAGTGAGAGTTTGACTTCTTCTTTGCTGATTTGGATGCCTTTGATTTCTTTTTGTTGTCTGATTGCTGTGGCTAGGACATCTAATACTATGTTGAATAGCAGTGGTGATAGGGGACATCCCTGCCGCGTTCCTGACCTTAGGGGGAAAGCTCTCAGTTTTTCCCCATTGAGAATGATATTTCCTGTGGGTTTTCCATACATGGCTTTTATGATACTGAGGTATGTACCCTCTATCCCTCTACTCTGAAGAGTTTTGATCAAGAAAGGATGCTGTACTTTGTCAAATGCTTTTTCTGCATCTATTGAGAGGATCATATGATTCTTGTTCTTTCTTTTGTTAATGTATTGTATCACATTGATTGATTTGCGGATGTTGAACCAAGCTTGCAGCCCAGGGAGAAATCCCACTTTGTCGTGGTGAATAATCCTTTTAATGTACTGTTGGATCCTATTGGCTAGTATTTTGGTGAAAATTTTTGCATCCATGTTCATCAAAGATATTGGTCTGTAATTCTCCTTTTTGATGGGGTCTTTGTCTGGTTTGTGGATCAAGGTAATGGTGGCCTCATAAAACGAGTTTGGAAGTTTTCCTTCCATTTCTAATTTTTGGAACAGTTTCAGGAGAATAGGTATTAATTCTTCTTGAAATGTTTGGTAGAATTCCCCTGGGAAGCCATCTGGCCCTGAGCTTTTGTTTGTTGGGAGATTTTTGATGACTGCTTCAATTTCCTTAGTGGTTTTAGGTCTGTTCAGGTTTCTATTTCTCTTGGTTCAGTTTTGGTAGTTGATACACCTCTAGGAATGCATCCATTTCTTCCAGATTATCTAATTTGCTGGCATATAGTTGCTCATAACATGTTCTTATAATTCTTTGTATTTCTTTGGTATTGGTTGTGATCTCTCCTCTTTCATTCATTATTTTGTTGATTTGGATCATTTCTCTTTTCTTTTGGATAAGTCTGGCCAGGGGTTGATCAATCTTGTTAATTCTTTCAAAGAACCAGCTCCTAGTTTCCCTGATCTGTTCTACTGTTCTTTTGGTTTCTATTTCACTGATTTCTGCTCTGATCTTTATTATTTCTCTTCTCCTGCTGGATTTAGGCTTTATTTGCTGTTCTTTCTCCAGCTCCTTTAGGTGTAGCGTTAGGTTGTGTATTTGAGACCTTTCTTGTATCTTGAGAAAGGCTTGTATTGCTATATACTTTCCTCTTGGGAGTGCCTTTGCTGCATCCCAAAGATTTTGAACCATTGTGTTTTCATTGTAATTGGTTTCCATGAATTTTTTTAATCCTTCTTTAATTTCCTCATTGACTTATTCATTCTTTTTTTTTTCAAAGATTTATTTATTTGAAAGAGAGAGAATGAGAGAGACAGCACATGAGAGTGAGGAGGGTCAGAGGGAGAAGCAGACTCCCTGCTGAGCAGGGAGCCCGATGTGGGACTCGATCCCGGGACTCCAGGATCATGACCCGAGCCGAAGGCAGTCGCTTAACCAACTGAGCCACCCAGGCGCCCCCGACTTATTCATTCTTTAGTAGGATGCTCTTTAGCCTCCATCTGTTTTGAGTTCTTTCTGACTTTCCTCTTGTGACTGAGTTCTAGTTTCAAAGCATTGTGGTCTGAAAATATGCAGGGAGTGATCCCAGTCTTCTGGTACCAGTTGAGACCTGATTTGTGACCTAGGATGTGATTTGTTCTGGAGAATGTTCCATGGGCACTGGAGAAGAATGTGTATTTTGTTGCTTTGTGATGGAGTGTTCTGAATATGTTTGTGAATTCCATTTGGTCCAGTGTGTCATTTAAAGTCTTTATTTCCTTGTTGATCTTTTGCTTAGATGATCTGTCCATTTCAGTCAGGGGGGTGTTAAAGTCCCCCACTATTATTGAATTGTTGTCAATGTGTTTCTTTGCTTTTGTTATTAATTGCCTTATATAATTGGCTGCTCCCATTTTAGGGGCATAGATATTTATAATTATTAGATCTTCTTGTTGGATAGACCCTTTAAGTAGGATATAGTGTCCTTCCTCGTCTCTTATTACAGTCTTTGGTTTAATATCTAATTTGTCTGATATAAGAATTGCCATCCCAGCTTTCTTTTGGTGTCCATTAGCATGGTAAATTGTTTTCCACCCCCTCACTTTCAATCTGGGGGTGTTTTGGGTCTAAAATGAGTCTCTTGCAGAGAGCATATTGATGGGTCTTGTTTTTTAATCCAATCTGATAGCCTGTGTCTTTTGATTAGGGCATTTAGCCCATTTACCTTCAGGGTCACTATTGAAAGATATGAATTTAGTGCCATTGTATTGCCTATAAGGTGACTGTTACTGTATATTGTCTGTGTTCCTTTCTGGTCTGTGTTGCTTTTAGGCTCTCTCTTTGCTTAGAGGACCCCTTTTGATATTTCTTGGAGGGCTGGTTTCGTGTTTGCAAATTCCTTTAGTTTTTGTTTGACCTGGAGGCTTTTTATCTCTCCTTCAATTTTCAATGACAACCTAACTGGATATAGTATTCTTGGCTGCATATTTTTCTTATGTACTGCTCTGAATATATCATGCCAGTCCTTTCTCGCCTGCCAGGTCTCTGTGGATAGGTCTATTGCTAGTCTAATGTTTCTATCATTGTAGGTTACATATCTCTTCTCCCGAGCTGCTTTCAGGATTTTCTCTTTGTCTCTGAGACTTGTAAGTTTTACTATTAGATGCCGGAGTGTTGACCTATTTTTATTGATTTTGAGAGGGGTTCTCTGTGCCTCCTGGATTTTGATGCCTGTTTCCTTCCTCACATTAGAGAAGTTCTCTGCTATAATTTGCTCCAATATACCTTCTGCCCCTCTGTCTTCTTCTTCTGGGATCCCAATTATTCTAATGTTGTTTCGTCTATGGTATCGCTTATCTCTCGAATTCTGCCCTCGTGATCCAGTAGTTGTTTATCTCTCTTTTTCACAGCTTCTTTATTCTCCATCATTTGGTCTTCTATATCACTGATTCTCTCTTCTGCCTCATTTATCCTAGCAGTTTGCACCCCCATTTTTTACTGCACCTCATTAATAATAGCCTTTTTGATTTCAACTTGGTTAGATTTTAGTTCTTTTATTTCTCCAGAAAGGGTTTCTCCTATAACTTCCATGCTTTTTTCAAGCCCAGCTAGTATCTTTAAAATCATGATTCTGAACTCTAGGTATGACATATTAATGTCCATATTGAGTAGGTCCCTGGCAGTCGGTACTACCTCTTGTTCTTTTTGTTGAGGTGATTTTTTCGTCTTGTCATTTTGTCCAGAGCAGAATAGATGAATAAGAGAACAAAATGCTAACAGGGTAACAACGTCCCCAGAAAATATAATCTAAACAAATCAGAAAAGACCTGAAGCTGGGGGGAAAGAAAGGGAAAGAAAGAAAAAAGAAAAAGAAAAAGAAATGATAAAAACAAAAACAGAACAAAACAAAAAGAAAAACAGAATATGATCAAATATGATGAGGCTGGTGCATAGATCAGTGCCACACACTAGATTTTGGGTTTATTTTGGTCTGTTAGAAGAAAATTCCTCCCAAAATTTTAAAGAAAGAAAAACTTATATATGTGCAAAAATAAGGGTTGATATGATGAAGGGATGGAATATGACTGTAAAGATGAAATTATAAAAATATAAAAGAAATTGATAAGAAGTTGTTTGAAAAAAGAAAGAAGAGGATTTAAAAAAAAAAGAAAAAAGAGAATGTGATCAGGTAGGAGACTAGAACAGAGCCATACACTAGAGATTTAGGGTATATTTTGATCTGTTAGAAGAAACTGTATCTCAAAATTTTAAAGAAAGAATAACATATATATTTGCTAAAAATAAGGGTAACTACTATGAAAGGATAGAATATGACTCTAAAAATCAAAAATAAAACTGTTTTTTAAAAAAGGGATTGATGTTGGTTGAAAAAGGGAAAAAAAGTTAAAAAAAAGTAAAGAAAATTAACTTTGAAAGACTAAAGAATCATGGTAAAAAGCCATGGATTTTATGTGCAGTATTCCCCTAGCGCTGGAGTTCTGCCATTCTCATTGATCAGTAAACTTGGTCTTGGCTGGCTGTTCTTACTGATATTCTGGGGGAGGGGCCTGTTGCCGTGGTTCTCAACTGTCTTTGCCAGAGGTGGAATTGCCCCACCCTTGCCGGGTCCAGGCTAAGTATTCAGATCGGGTTTGCTCTTGGGAGCTCTTGTTCCCTGCAAGCTTCCGGTACAGCTTTGGAGGATGAGAGTGAAAATAGTGGCCTCCCAGTCTCCGCCCCAGAGGATTCTAGAATTCGGGCCCCCGCTCCTCAGTGCGCCTCCAGAGAAAAGCAGTCAATCACTCCCGTCTCCCCAGTCTCCGGCCGCACTCCGTGCTCATCTGACCTGTGACCGAGTGTTTCTATCTCTGGCATCCAACTTGGTGTGGAGTTTCCAAACCCAGCAGATCCCTGTGGTGCGCTCCCGCGCCGCTCCTCCCAGGGGAGGAAGGGGAGTATCCCCGGATCTGCCGCTTGTTGGGTCCCTGCTGGAGGAGCAGTGGCCCAACTGGGCCGCAGATCACAGTTTATGGCCACCCCGAGCTGAAAGCCCACTCCTTGGCTCCGTCTCTGCAGCCGGCTTCCCCGCTCCGACACCTGGGAGCTCTGCCGCACTCAGGCACCCCCGGTCTTTCTGTGACTCCGAGGGTCCTGAGACCACACTGTCCTGTGAGGGTTCCACCCCCCGCTTAGCCACTGGAGCAACATCCCTCAGCGGAGCCGACTTCTAAAAGTTCTGATTTTGTGCTCCGCGGCTCTATCACTTGCCAGAAGCGGCCGACGGAGGCCCCCTCCCCCGCCGTCTATCCTCCTGAATATCGCCTCAGATTCACTTCTCTGCATGTCCTACCTTCCAGAAAGTGGTCGCTTTTCTGTTCAGAGAGTTGTTGCCATTCTTTTCTTCGATGTCCTGTTGCGTTCGTAGGTGTTCAGAATGGTTTGATCCCTATCCAGCTGAATTCCTGAGACCAGATGAAATCCAGGTCTCCTATTCCTCTACCATCTTGCTTCCCCTCCCCAAAGTCTATTTCTGAGGTCTACTTTTATATCTTCCATTGAATTATTGTGTATCTTTAGGATACTTTCAACTGAACATGTTTACAGAATTTCCATTTTATTATACTCCAAGATAGTATTATCATCATTTAGAAGAACAAAATCAATTTGAGTTAATGTAGGGAAGTCACCTGTTCCAAAATTTGCTTATCTGTTTTTTTTCATACTATTGACAACTTTAGAAGTGTGCTCTTGGTTTGTGAAAAAGAAATAAAATCAATACTAACTCATACGTGACATAACTCATACCCAATCCAGAAACTTTACAGAGGGCATGAAATACCCTGTAAAGGGACCATTTCCGAGCATTATGGTTATTCTGGAACCTACTCAAATAGTATTTTGAAAGGTGTTTGCTAACATTAATGCTTCATTTTACACATTTAGGAGTTCAGATCTATGAGAAGGACAAATTTTAAAGTCTTAAGAGAGCTACTCATTTAAACTAATCTATGCTAGAGATTTGACTACTATACTTTAAGCTCTCTAATGAATTTGGATGACATGTGTGCTCAAATTTATTATAAACACTAAAAATTTGTGAATACCACTCATGCAAACTAACTTGAAATGTATTAAAGACTTAAATGTAAGACCTGAAACCATAAAAGTGCTAGAAGAAAACAGGAAAAAAGCTCAGGGACGTGGATTTTAACAATGATTTTTTGGATATGGTAGTAGAAGCACAAGCAACAAAATAAAAAATAAGCAAGTGGGACTACATCAAATTAAAAAGCTTCCACACTGGGGTGCCTGGGTGGCTCAGTTGGTTAAGTGGCCAGCTCTTGGTCTCAGCTTGGATCATGATCTCAGGGTCCTAGGATCTGCTCCACTCACAGCAGGGAGTCTGCTTGAGAACTCTTTCCCCCTGCCCCCATTTGGGCTCATGCTCTTTCTCTAAAATAAATCTTTAAAAATAAATAAATAGAAATAAAAAAATTTCTATACAGCAAAATAAATGATCATCAAAATGAAAAGGCAGTCTACAGAATGCGGGAAGATATTTACAAATTATATATCTGATAAGGGGTTAATATCCAAAGTATATAAAGAACTCATATAATTCAAATAACAACAATAACAAAAATACTCCAATTAAAAAAGGACAAGGGACCTAAATAGACTTTTTTTCCAAAGAAGACATTCAGATGGCTATAGACATATGCAAAGGTGTTCAACATCACTCATCATGAGGGAAATGCAAATCAAAACCACAATGAACAATCTCCTCCTCATACTTGTTAGAATGGCCATCATCAAAAAGACAAGAGTAACAAAAGCTGGTGAGGATATGAAAAGAAGGCAACCTCTGTGCACTGTTAGTGGGAATGTAAATTGGTGCAGGCACTGGAAAACAGTATGGAGATTCCTCAGAAAATTAAAACTAGAACTACCATATGATCCAGAAATCCCAGTTGTTTGTATACATCCAAAGGAAATGAAATCACTATAGAAGTGATATCTGCATCTTCATGTTCGTTGCAGCATTATTCATAACAGCCAAGACGTGGAAATAATGTAAGTGTCCATCAAAGGTGAATGGATGAGGAGAATCTGGAAAATCTATAGACACACACACACACGGAATATTCAGCCATAAAGAAGAAAATCCTGCCATATGTGGCAACATAGATAAATCTTGAGAGCATTATGCTAAGTGAAATAAGTCAGAGAAAGACAAATACTATATGATGTCATTTATATGTGAAATCTGATACAATAGCAAAAAAAAAAAGATCATATTTGTAGTTACCAGAGGTAGGGATGGGGGCGGGGGGCAGGGCGGAAGATACGGAGAATTGAAGGAACTTAATGAAAAGGTACAAAATTCCAGCTGTAAGATAAATACTAGGAATGTAACATATACAACATGATGACCATAGCTAATATTGCTGTATGGTATATTTTAAAGCTGCTAAAAACTAGATCCTAAAAGACCTCATCACAAGGATAAAAACATTCTTTTGTTTGTGTATCTATATGAGACAATAGATGTTAACTAAACTTTATGTGATAACCATTTTATAATATGTGTGAATCAAGTCATTATGCTGTACCCCTTAAATTTATAGTTCTGTTCACCAATTATCTTGATAAAACTAAAAGAAAAAAATTCAAATTTGTGGAAATGGCTTTCAATGTGTTCTAACAACTAAGACATTTTTGTAGAATCACCTCAGTAATTTTCATCAGGATACTTCTTAGAAATATTCAGGTTGATAATTATCTTTATGCTTTTCTGATAAATAGTAATGTCTTTGAGCACATCTTTCTTTTCTTCCTTCTGAAAATTATAGGCAGAAAGATGAATAGTCGATTTTTAATAGACCATGTGCCTGTGTGTAAATTTTAGTAACATCTATTGCTTTTAGTTTCTAGGAAAAAACTAATACTGATGGAATCAGTAAGTGATACAATGGTGTTCCTATCTGACATGGGATGTCAATGGAAAGCTTATTGGATTAAGCAACTCTTCATGGAAATAGAAACACACGTTGTAAATCTACTTAGGGAAAAGATAGTGAAACTAGAAATTTTCTATCATATTTCCCATATAAATCAGTTCTCAGTTTACACTTGCCATGTTGCTAATGGGTCTTGGGAAAATAGATCTTAAAATTCAAATGAAATATTTACTTCATTTTTCCATTTGTTATTATTTTAACAAATTCCAAGTTTTACAGTGGTGCTTTATCTTCCTCTTAAATGTGACTTTTTCATGGCCTCTCTATTAAATTTCATTGTTTAAGATTGCCTTTTAGCCCAATTGTAAAAGTTGTCAGTATTTTATAAGCTATTCTTTGCCTTTCTGATGCTATTAGGTATATTGAGAACACGTCAAAAAATGTCATCCTTCTTTAGCTTTTGAGTTATAATCACTTGAACAAAAAGCCACACAAAAGAATTTCAGAAGCATAGAAATGCACTTTAAATTATTCCCTTCCTTATGTTGTTTTCAAGCTATAATAAACTTTCTTAACAGATTTAAAATTTCACCAATGGGATGACTCTTTTGAGCAAATAGGTATTATTGCTAGAATGCTATTATTCAAGTATGATAGATAATATATAGTAGAACATCTGTATAAACTCTCAACCAAGATAGCCTAGTCCAACTGTGGGCAAGTCTAAGAAATAGAAAGCTTTTTGATATTTTGAACCTACTCTTGAAATTTTCATTTTCTTTCAGAACTCTGTCATTTTTTCACTCTTCTTTCTGTCTTCTAATGTGTTTGATTTTGAGTAGTATCCAATTTCCCTTATTCCTCTGTCACTGTCTTGAAACTTTGTTCATTTGCCATCATTTTTCATTCATCAGTATTCTTCCTTCTGAAATTTATCCTTCTCCAACCAATATCCAAACAGAACTCTCTAGAACCAAACCTAAACTTAACATCCGATATAAAAATTAACTCAAAATGGATCATAGATCTAAATGTGACATAAAAAAAAAAACCCTATAAAACTTCTAGAAGAATGGGATGCCTGAGTGGCTCAGTCAGTTAAGCATCTGTCTTTGGCTCAGGTCATGATCTCAGGGTCCTGGGATCAAGTCCCACATCAGGCTCCTTGCTCGGCAGGGAGCCTGCTTCTCCCCCTGCCTGCAGCTTCCCCTGCTTCTGCATGCTCTCTCTCTCTCTCTCTAACAAATAAATAAAATCTTAAAAAAAAAAAAAAAACTTCTGGAAGAAAACACAGGAAAAATTTTTCCCTTGCTAAGGTTAGACAAGGAGCTCTTAGACATGACATAAAGGCACAATCCATAAAAGACAAAAATTGACAATACACATCATCAAATTTAAAAACTTTTGCTCTATTATATGATCCCTATTAAGAGGATCAAGGTTTATTTAGATACCAAGTTTGCCATTGACTGACAAATATTATCAAATCACATATCTGAGAAAGAATTTTTGTCCAGAATATATAAAGAATTCTCTAATCTCAGCAATTTAAAAAAATCAGGGGCACCTGGGTGGCTCAGTCGGTTAAGCGTCTGCCTTTGGCTCAGGTCGTGATCCTGGAGTCCCAGGATTGAGCCCCACATCTGGCTCCCTGCTCAGCAGGGAGTCCTGCTTCTCCCTCTTCCTCTGCCCTTCCCCCTGCTCCTGCTCTCTCTCTCAAATAAATAAAATCTTTTAAAAAAATCAGTTAGAAAATAGCAAATCATTTTTTAAAAATTTTTATTGTTAGTCACCATACAGTACATCATTAGTTTTTGATGTAGGCAAATCATTTTAACAGACATTTCTCCCAAAAGCGTGTAGAGATGTCAAATACACACATGAGAGAAAAGACGTTCACCATCATTAGTCATTAGGGAGATGCAAATTAAAGCTACAATGAGATACTATTGCATACCTATTAAAATGGCCAAAAATTTTTAAAAATACAGTATCAAGTGTTGACGAGGACACAGGGTAACTGGATTTTTCAAACATTGTTGATCGAAATGTAAAATGTCATAGCGATTCTGGAAAGCAGCTTGGCTGTTTCTTGCAAAGTTAACAGACACAATACAGCCCAGACCTCTTGGGTATTTATCCTAGAGAACTAAAAGTATGATCACATGGGAACATGTACACAAATGTTCACAGTTACTTTATAGTAGCCAAAAGCTGGAAAGCAACCCCAAATTCAACTGGTGAATAGATAAAGTGTAATAAATAGATACAGAGAAACAAACTAGTGATACACAAAATTATTTAGAAGGATTTCAAGGGCTTTATGCTGAGTGAAAAAGCCAATCTGAAAAAATTGTATATGATAGGATTCTGTTTATGTAACATTCTTGAAATCGCAAAATCATAGTGATAGAGAAGTATTCAGTTGCTGCCGGAGCTTAGCATTGGGGAGGAGGACATAACTATTAAGGTGTAACATAAGGGAGTGTCTTTGTGCTGATGGAGCAGTTCTGTACCCTAATGGTAATATGTACTGTGTGGTGATGGCTAAACAAATTTACACTTGGGATACAATTTCAAAGAACTATACACATAAAAGAGAGCAAGAAAGGAGTTCATTTAAAATCTATCTAAGGTTTGTGAGTTAAGAGTATTATACCAAGGTTGGGGCACTTGGGTGGCTCAGTTGGTTAAGAGTCTCTTGATTTAGGCTGAGGTCATGATCGCAGAGTCATAAGATCAAGACCCACATTGGGCTCTGCTCTGGGCGTGGAGCCTGCTTGAGATTCTCTCTCTCTCCCTCTCTCTCTCTCTGCCCATCCCCCACTTGTGCGTGTGCACACCCTCTCTAAAAAAAAAAAAATAGAACATTGTACCAATGTGAGACCTGCTTTTGACCATGTACTGTGGTTATGGAAGATATGCTCATTGGGTAAACCTGTTTTAAAATATACCAGAATGCTCATTACTATTTTTGAAACTTCTGGAAGGCAACATATTTCAAAATAAAAAGTTGCAATTAAAAGAAAGAAGAGGGCATTGGTTATTTAGGGACAGTTAGAAATCTGTTACACTCAATAAAAAGATTTAAGGTCTTGAACAGGATCACACTTTTTAAATTTTATATTTTCCTAACCCTATCATAGCTTAAGCAAAACTGCATTTGATAACATATGAATCTAGAAGAGAACCAGGTGATTTAAAATTAAATTGCTAACTAAATATCTTAGTAGGATATTAAACAGTAGTTATATTCTTAAATTTCATTCTTAAAATTATTAACATTAATTAAACCAATATATTGTTATTTTTAGTTTATGAAAATAACACTTAAGAAAATCAGTTAAAAACTTCAGTATGCTTATATTAATTACTTGAATAATAAAATTTCAGGGAGATCACTTAGGTTCTAATTTATCATATTAGTTTTTATCAACAAAAATTTTCAAAGAAAGAAAAAATCTATTTTATATTCAACTAATTTATAGTTAAATTCAATTAAATTACTACATATAAACTTCTCTGAAGTTAAATCTTTTTTTAAAATTTCCAGACATCTGAACAGTTGGATGAATTTGGACATTAAATCCTGACCTTTGGTCCTTAGATATACTTCACATGCTTTAAATATGATTGATTGCTTGTTGAGTCCAATTATGTCTCCAATGCCTGTGGGATTCTTAAAAACCCCTAACATTTGCAGGAAATGACCTTTATCCTACTCCATCATGCAACAGCTGTCAGAGATGTTTCTGCTGCCCATTCTCTGTCATGCAGAGATAGGGTTTATTCAGTAAAACCTCTGTTGTTGGGCCAGTAAAACTGCAGAGCTTCATTTTTTTAAGACTCTTATTTTGACATTGATGAAGATACCAGGTGACAATAACAAAGATAAGTGTTAGTGATTACCACATGAGACTTATATATGGTCCATGTCTTGCAGCAATGGAGATAGTTGGAAGCTATGTAAATACTACAAATCCTAAACTTTTGCCCATGTTAATAAACATTTGGATTGAAACCAGGAAAAAATTTAGTTGTCAATTACTTGGCATTAGGCTGAAAATTCCCGTTGCACATAAACTCTTATGAATGCAGTTAAGTGCCCTAGGAAGCTGGCACCTTGTTTGGGGCTTGGTTGCAATTAAACTAATAATCAGAATCATCAGAGAAGTCTTGAGAGAAAAGGGATTGACTGAGCTGCTGTGGTTGTTTTCCCTAGAACAGGAAATCTGCTTTTAGATCAAACTATTCAGTTTCAACTCAAGGTAGGAAATAATAGCCTAGGTGATTATGTGCTGTTGCCATTTTTTTAAAATATTCTTTCTTTAATACCACTGGTTTTTCTCAAGTACTTGGTGTTTCCTCGCCAGTTGGTCAAATTTACTACCAGGTGATTAAAATCTACAGTATATGCAACTGGTAGAGGTTTCCTTGGCAACTGTAGAGGTTGGCTTCCTCACAGGACTTTCCAGAATGAGGGCCATGGTAGCAGCTCTCTGTAAGTGCGCAGGGGTAACCATAGTGATCTCACCTATAAGGTGTCTGGGTGAAGAGCAGACAGTCAGGGTATTGGGAGTCCATGTAGTTTCCAATTTAAAAAAGGAATTTTCCTCTAAGGTTGAAAGACTTTGTTTCCTCTTTAAAGAAAGTTGCTCTTCACATTTTCCTTTTTTCCTCCTCCTTGTCTTTTCAGGAGCCTCAGCATTATCTGACTTTCTCTCAGGAGCTTTCCTTTGCACACTAGGAGCTTTCCTGTGTAGAGGATTTGCTTTACTTAGAAGACAATTTTCCATACTTAATTCTGGGACAAAAGCCAATGGAGCTGGGTGCTGTTTTGAATCAGTACCAGTCTTTGTTTTGTAGTTTCTTTCCACAAATTGTGATACTGTTTTACAAATTATAAATATATCCCCAAGCCATTTACTGTATTTTTGAGAGACAGTTTCTAATAGATGGATGGGATTCTAGTTAATGTCACTATCAAAATTTATTTGGTTAGTGGACATTTAGATTATTTCCAATTTTATAATGTATAAAATTATAATGAGCATTTTTATAAAGAAATAGTTGTCCATCTATAATTATTTCCTAGAATTGGACTTATGGCCAAAAACTGAATAAACAACCTTCCTTTATTGGGTTGTCAGGGTTATTGTACTTATTCCCATAAAATGATTAATTCTTTTTTTTCCTATTATATCCCATATGGATTTTGGAAAGTAGTTAAGTACTTTGGGACACATATCCTAAATGTAGAACCCCATAAGGTAAAGTGCTAAATACTTTTTGATAAAGTAAGGACAACTGGATAAATGTCATCCAGAGAAAGCCAAAGAAGATTTCTGAGTTTCAGACAAATACCCTGAGGTACTCTGTATTGGGATTCACACTCTGTGAAGAGCATAATTAAATGAATAGGGTACAGAATGATCCCTTTGTTTTTCTGCTAAGACAATGTGTTCTTTATCATGTTCCTTGAACTAACCTATTATTTCAAATAGTTCCTTAAATATACTGAGAAATGATTAAGTGAATTTATTTAATCTGTGGAAACCATCAGTAGCAGGGTTTCCTCCCAGCCACAATGGCATCAAAGTACCAAGAAAAATGGAAAATGCACAATGGCAATGATGTGCTTTAAACAGCAGTCAACAGACATAAGAATATACAGGAATGACATGATAGGAATAAGAATCCGGACACAGTGTAGAAAACTCAGTCAAATCTCCCTTTAATGCTCTTCCCTCTTAACCCTCAACCTTCCCCATGCCTATGAAGCAGATCACAAGGTATTAGCTCCATATACACTGTTGTAATCGCCACAGAGCTGGAGGGAAGCCCAGCTGACCTGGGCACTTTTATTGTGAACTTTTTGCACCCATTCTAATTTCCACGCCAAAGAACAATCTTCATTTCTTTCACTATTCAAAAACTAAAAGAAATTTAGCTTTAACAACAAGCTAAGGTAACACTGAAAAGATGATTTCTGGAAGAGGAATAGGTGAAAAATCAGAGGGGGGGAGCGGGAGACTAGAAAAGAATAAAACAGGACAATAAGAATATACAAAGGCTAAAAGAAGAAAAAGTCAAATTATAACAACCTTAGTGTTGTCTCTGTTCAGCTCCTATGCTTTGTATGATTTTATTTATGTTTGCCTTGTTGGTCTGCATTTGGAGTCACTCTTAGTTTTGGCTTATAGCTTTTCTGTTATACTTACAGGGTGTGTGGTTGACAAACCACCCGCACTTACATACTCCCAAACACGCACAGTGCACATATGAATCTACACACGTACTCAGAGGAAGAGAAAGAAATGGGAGACAAGTGATAAAAACAAAAGCAAAAACAAAAAAACAGTGAAACAGAAAAAAGCAATTAGCTAAGTAGAAGTAAATAAAGAAGAAAAATGGAGCCTATATGGAAGAAAGAGATAGAGATAATTATATGGAAGATTTGTGGCTCCAATTCATCTTCCAAAAATTGAAAAAAAGGATTTGAACTCAGAATCCTACCATTGAAGTCTATAATAGCTGTAGTATTCTAGATTTACATTTAATTTTTTGTTTAGCAATTTTTATGCATGAAGTGTTAAGTTCTATAAGAAGGAAAAATGTAATGAGGACCCATCCTTGCCTTCCAAGAGTTTAACTTGCTATTCCCTGAAGACCTAACTCAATAGAAAAAATTTAAGGGTATTTAATTATCATCTTACCAACATATATTGAGTGCCTTTTGTGCATTACACACTGTGCAAGGCAATAGAAATACAAAATAATCATAGATGATAAATAAGTAGAATATAATCTTTGTCCTTAAATAATGTACAATATGGCTAGAGAGTAGATTAGATTATATACTGAGGGATGAGAATTCACAAGGGTGAACCTAACCCAGTTGGGGTGGGGCCCAGGGAGAATGGGGTATGGCTTTCTTTTAGAAGAGCCTTTCTGAGTTGATCCTGGCAAAGTTAGTAGGATGATAACAGCATTGCAGAGAGAAAGGGTGGAAATTACAAAAACATAGAGAAAATACAGTACAGCAGAGGCACTGAAAGGTATTTGATGTTGCTCGAGATAGTTCCAAAAATGATTTGAGAAAAGCATGTGGGAAATGAAATCAAGGGCCGATCTTAGACCCTCTTGCAGGACATGCAAAGATTTAAGCCTTAACTTCTAATTAATTAGGGAGACTTTGAAGGCATTTAAAAAGTCTATTTGTATAATCAGCACTGAGTGAAATTTATATCAATTGTTATTCAGAGAACAGCGAGAATATCAAAAGGCTAAAACCAATTAGGAAGGCAGGAAGAAAAGTTGTAAACATCATCAGATATCCAGGAGCTGAGTGGAGGGTGACAAATATCTAAGTGTCACACTCTCTCAATATATTTAATAGCCATGCTGCACACTTCACGAAAGCAGCTCATGTGGGCTTTCTAGAGCTCTAAGTAAGTGTGCTTTGCCCTACCCTCAAACCCCACCTGATCTCTCTCTGTTAGCTCATATGCAGTTTCTGCATCTCTCCTCAGACCTAGCTGCACATGGTTCCTAGTTTTGGCTTTGCCCCATACACATTATCTTTTGAATGACTTATACATGTATGTGATCTCCAGCTAGTCCTGTCCCACTCAGTGTCCCAGCATAGGTGGGAAACCATATGGATAATGACAAGTAGAAAAGACAAAATGATTTATTAGAAAGATATTTATGATGTAGATGTGGGTAGGGGGGATGGTGAATGAGAGATGATGCTTTTCACATGGAGGAGTGCGAAAAGATTTATCTACCACAATGCTGCCTACAACAACAGAACAGGAGATGGTATCATTTATTGATTTAGAAAATATACAAGAAGGAGTCAGCATCATAACCTAAGGTCAGTATGTTCGGTTTTGTATCTATTGAGATAGAAGTGCCTCTAGGACATCTGATGGCAATTCCCTAAAAAGCAGCTCAATTTCTGAGGCTATGGAAAGAGATTTGGGAGTAATGAACATGTTAGCAGTAGTTGAAACCATGGCAACGGATGAAACCATTTAGATGAATTGCATAGAATAAGCAGAGGAGAAATTCTAGACATCAGAAGGATCTGAGAGGTCAAACAAGATGAGAGTATTCAGAAGAGTACAAACCATATCGAATGTAATGAGTAGCATGTAAACTGCCACATGTTCTTTGGAATAGATGGACATTATATCGGTGACTTTGGAAATGGGATTTCCTGTGAGTGGAAGTTGGATTAAATGGAAAATAGGGAAGGGAGGCATGACAGGCTATTCTTCAGCTTGTTTGTAATTGATAAGGTAAAAAGCTGAAAGACAAAATTTTTATAATTAAAAAATTATCTTCTTTCTATATCGAGTAGGATAATCTAACAATGAAGGAAAGATTGAAGATTTGGAAGAAAGAAAATATAATGAATGAGGCAAGTTTCCCAAGGAAGCAGGATGTAATACCCAGATTGGAGGGGTTGGGATTGAACCAAGAATGAAGGGAAGAATGGTAGTCTCTCTCAGGCCAGAGGAACAATGGCAGTGATGTGTAGAAGAATGAAGGTAGAGTCTTCAAGGACAAGGATTAACTATTTAGCAGTATAGGGTAAAAGAATGAATGTTTTCTCAGTTTTAAAACTAAATAAGTGACAGTGATAAGAAGCATATCATTAAAACATTTACAAGCAACATTCACTATCAACCATGTACTAGAATTGTATCAACCACTTGGAAGTAGCAATTAAAAAGTCACCTATAAAATTGAGGAATTAAGAATGAAGAATAAAATTTTTAAATAAGAAACCTTTGGTGTGATGAGTATTACAAAAAAGAAATCAAGGTTTCTAACGATTTTTAAATAATTCAGATATTATAACTTTCTCTCATACTATTGCTAAATGGAGAAAAATAGGAGCTGTATGTTTCTACCTGCACTGAAACTCTGATCATCACATTCTCAAGTATAATGTATAGTTCAATGCAGAGACATCTGAAATCATAAAAAATGTCTAAAATAACTGCAACTGCAAAGCTGCTTTGATGAGAGAACAGATGGGTGACAGCATGGAGTTTCTATAAGCAGTTATGAAAACAATCAGTGTTAGCAAACAACATCCATGGTAACAAGTCTAGAATCCCCAAGAAGGTATTTTCCATTATTGGTGGGTAAACATTTAGCAGTTTTGATTACCAGAAGCTTCTTCTAACCTGGTGGTGCCCATTCTCTAGAGTGTTTTCCAGAGAGCATTTCATATAGCTCATACTACCTGTAAAATATTTCATCCAGACAGCTTTACTTTATCAAAAAGTATTTAGTACTTTATGGGTTGTGCATTTAGAATGTCTCAAATCACATACTATTCTTTCCAGATTCCTGAGAGAGGTAACAGGAAAAAAATTTAATGAATTTATGGGCATTGGTACAATAGCCCTAAAAAAAGTAAGATGTGTTGAGAAGTTCAAAGTAAGATTTGACTGCAAAAGAGGAATACATAATTATTCCTGTATGTATTACGTATTTCTGTATATAATTAAATTTACATGAGTGGTCCCTCTGTCAGTTTTCTATGGCTACCATAACAAATCACCACAAACTTGGTGGCTCAAACCAACACAAATTTATTGTCTTAGAGTTCTGTAAGTGAGAAGTCAGCAAGGATCTCACGGGGCTAAAATCAGCATGTTAGTTGGGCTGTATTCCTTTCTGGAGACTCTAGAGGAGAGTATTTCCTTGCATTTTCCAGCTTCTAGAGGCCACCAACCTTCCTTGGCTCTTGGCCCTCTTTTTCCATCTTAAAAGCCACCAACGTTGTATCTCTCTGGCCATTCTCAAATGGCTACATTTCCCTCTGACTCTGTCTTCTGCCTCCTTATACATTTTGTAATGTAACCTAGTGGTTACACCGGGCTCACCCAAATAATCCAAGATAATCTATCTCAGTGTCCTTAACTTTAATTATCTCTGAAAGTTCCTTCCACCATATAGAGTAGTATATTCATACATCCCGGGGATTAAGATGTGGGCATCCTTGGGGACCATTTTTCTGTCTACCACAGACCTATTGCTTAATAAAAAGTTGATAACAAGAAAATGAAAAAAGACAAAAATAATTCAGATAATGCTGATTATTTTAAAGCACATTTAAAAGAATATAGATATATTTCAGTGAGATGAAACTAAGTTTTATATTCCATGTGGCCCCAGCAGTACTCTTCTACTTGAATAACAATGATAAGAACTAAAAAAATGTATAGAAAGACCAAGGAAAGAGTGAGGCAAACCAGGTAAGTCAAAACACTTGTAGAATGATAATGGGCTCGCTTATGTACTCTGAGACATAGGAAAAGTCATAATTTTAAAGGCCTTTTTCTCATGTAAAATGGAGATATCAGTTACCACTATTGATATGTGCATAAGTACTTTGTAAATATAATTTCTCACTTTGCCTACCCAAAAGCATTATTGTAAAAATTACATGACCAATATGCATGTGAAAGTTCTTTGTAAATTATAAAACACCATGGGATTTTTTTTTCGTTTTATCCTTTTTTTTTAATTTTCTTATGTTAATCACCATACATTACATATTAGTTTCTGGTGTAGTGTTCCATGACTCATTGTTTGTGCATAACACCCAGTGCTCCGTTCTGTATGTGTCCTCTTTAATACCCATCACCAGGCTAACCCATCCCCCCAAACCCCTCCCCTCTAGAACCCTCAGTTTGTTTCTCAGAGTCCGTCTCTCATGGTTCGTCTCCCGCTCCGATTTCCCCCCCTTCATTTTTCCCTTCCTGTTTTTTTTTTAAGATATAATGTATTATTTGTTTCAGAGGTACAGTTCTGTGATTTAACAGTCTTACACAATTCACAGTGCTCACCATAGCACATACCCTCCCCAGTGTCTATCACCCAGCTACCCCATCGCCCCTACACCCCACCTCTCCAGCAACCCTCAGTTTGTTTCCTGAGATTAAGAATTCTTCATATTAGTGAGGTCATATGATACATGTCTTCCTCTGACTTATTTCACTCAGCATAACACCCTCCAGTTCCAGCCAAATCGTTGCAAATGGCAAGATTTCATTCCTTTTGATGGCTGCATAATATTCCACTGTGTGTGTGTGTGTGTGTGTGTGTGTGTGTGTGTGTGTGTGCGTGCGCGTGTATACACACCACATCTTCTTTATCCATTCATCTGTCGATGGACATCTTGGCTCTTTCCATAGTTTGGCTATTGTGGACATTGCTGCTATAAACATTGGGGTGCATGTACTGCTTCGGATCCCTATTTGTATCTTTGGGGTAAATACCCACTAGTGCAATTGCTGGGTCATATGGTAGCTCTATTTTCAACTGTTTGAGGAACCTCCATACTGTTTTCCAGAGTGGCTGCACCAGCTTGCATTCCCACCAACAGTGTAGGAGGGTTCCCCTTTCTCCGCATCCCTGCCAACATATGTCGTTTCCCGACATAATTTTAGCCATTCTGACTGGTGTGAGGGGGTATCTCATTGAGGTTTTGATTTGGATTTCTCTGATGTCAAGTGATGTTGAGCACTTTTTCATGTGTCTGTTGGCCATTTGGATGTCTTCTTTGGAAAAATGTCTGTTCATGTCGTCTGCCCATTTCTTGATTGGATTATTTGTTTATTGGGTGTTGAGTCTGATAAGTTCTTTATCGATTTTGGATACTAGCCCTTTATCTGATATGTCATTTGCAAATATCTTCTCCCATTCTGTCGGTTGTCTTTTGGTTTCATTGACTGTTTCCTTTGCTGTGCACAAGCTTTTTATCTTGATGAAGTCCCAATAGTTCATTTTTGCCCTTGCTTCCCTTGCCTTTGGTGATGTTTCTAGGAAGAAGTTGCTGTGGCTGAGGTCGAAGAGGTTGCTGCCTGTGTTCTCCTTTAGGATTTTGATGGCCTCCTCTCTCACATTTAGGTCTTTCAACCATTGGGAGTCTATTTTTGTGTGTGTGGTGTAAGGAAATGGTCCAGTTTCATTCTTCTGCATGTGGCTGTCCAATTTTCCCAACATCATTTGTTGAACAGACTTTTTTTCCATTGGACAGTCTTTCCTGCTTTGTCAAAGATGAGTTGACCATAGAGTTGAGGGTCCATTTCTGGGCTCTCGATTCTGTTCCATTGATCTATGTGTCTGTTTTTGTGCCAGTACCATACTGTCTTGATGATGACAGCTTCGTAATAGAGCTTGAAGTTCGGAATTGTGATGTCACCAGCTTTGCTTTTCTTTTTCAACATTCCTCTGGCTATTTGGGGTATTTTCTGGTTCCATACAAATTTTAGGATTATTTGTTCCATTTCTTTGAAAAAAGTGGATGGTATTTTGATAGGGACTGCATTGAATGTGTAGATTGCTCTAGGTAGCATTGACATCTTCACAAAATTTGTTCTTCCAATCCATGAGCATGGAATGTTTTTTCCATTTCTTTGTGTCTCCCTCAGTTTCTTTCACGAGTATTTTATAGTTTTCTGAGTACAGATCCTTTGCCTCTTTGGTTAGATTTATTCCCAGGTATCTTATCGTTTTGGGTGCAATTGTAAATGGGATTGACTCCTTCATTTGTCTCTCTTCTGTCTTGTTGTTGGTGTATAGGAATGCTACTGATTTCTGTGCATTGATTTTATATGCTGCCACTTTACTGAATTCCTGTATGAGTTCTAGCAGTTTTGGGGTGGAGTCTTTTGGGTTTTCCACACAAAGTATCATATCATCTGCAAAGAGTCAGAGTTTGACTTCTTTGCCAATTCAGATGCCTTTGATTTCTTTTTATAGTCCGATTGCTGTGGCTAGGACTTCTAATACTATGTTGAATAGCAGTGGAAACACCATGGGATTTTTATAAGAATTTGAAGGCACTTCACATATTTTACCAGTGATTTAAAGAAACTTGTGATATAGTTGCTATTTGTTATTCTTATTTGTTATTGTAGGATTTTGATTATTCTTTTTTTTAATATTACAGCAATTGACAGGATGTTTGTTATCCCAATCCATATAGTAACAGATTCCACATTCTAGTGCTCTAGAAATAGATTCTTTCCCTTCACCTCTTGGGTGCCCACTCCTGTTTCTATTTGAGAATTAAGGAATTAAGCTCCAAGGGAAAGCATGTGACATAATTTCAGTCCTTAGCCTCTAACAAAGTGAAGAAAGAGGCCACCGATGTGAGGAGAGTGGTCAACTTGAAGGAAAAGAAGAAAACTTGGACACAATTAATTGCAGAGATTTATAAAGAGGTGGGATGTAAACCAGTAATCCTGACAATTTGGAGTTAGATTTCACAGTTTCTTTTGGTTTGGTTTTAGAGGAAATTACATATAGTATGGAATTGTGCCAATGTAATGGTATCTGTTGTACAATGAAAAAATTCTTACACATTGACCAATGAGCATATAAAAAGATGCTCAGCATCATTAATCATCAGAGAAATTCAAATCCAAACCACACTGAGATATCACCTCACACCCAATATAATGGCTACTATTAAAAAAAAAAGAAAACAAAAACCCTAGAAATTACAAGTGTCAGCAAGGCTGCAGACAAATTAGAATCTCTGTGCACTATTGATGGGAATGTAACATAATACATATGAAAACATGGTATAGGTTCCTCAAAAAAATTAAAAATATAAATACAATATGATCCAGCACTGCCATTTCTGGGTATTTATCCAAGAAATAAAAATTGAAAATAGGATCTTGAAGAGATATTTGCATGCCTACATTCATTGCAGCATTATTCACAATAAACAAGAGGTGGAATCAACCTAAATGTCTATCCTCAGTTAAATGGATTTTAAAAATGTAGTATATGCATACAGCAGAATATTGTTCAGCCTCAAAAAAGAAAGAAAGCTGGTTATATGCCACAACATGGATGAACCTTGAAGGCATTATGCTAAGTGAAATAAGCCATTCACAGAGACACAAATACTGTATGATCCACTTATACAAGGTATCTAAAGTAGTCCAATTCTAGAAACAAAGTAGAATGGTAGTTAGCAGAGGCTGGGGGTCAGCGAGGAAAGGGGAAAATGTTGTTTAATGAGTATAGAAGTTTTTTGTTTTATTTGTTGTTGGATTTTTTTTTTTTTTTTTTTTTGGTTTTGCAAGATGAAAAAGTTCTGGAGATCTGCCTCACAGCAACGTGAATAAACTTGACACTAGTGAATTGCACATTTAAAAATGGTTAAGATGGTAAATGTTGTGTTAAATGTCTTAAAAAGTCCCAGGTGTCTTCCTGAGGGATACAGACCTGATGAGCACAGGGTTGAACCAGCAAAGGCCTCGGGTCAAGATGAAGAGATGCTACTGGCAATAACTTAAAATGTATAGGGGGGAGGGAAAGAAATGTATGGCCGTGAGCTCCAGGGGCAAATGTCTATACATCACAACAAAGGATTAAATGATACCAGTGTAGTAACTCCAGAGTAACACCCCCCACCAAAGAAGCTGGGTGTATCCCAAGACCCACTAGTTTCCTGCCACAGACATAGAGTTTTCCTCACAGACACAGATACTGCCCTGGGGCAGAGATGAGAAGTGAGGGGGAAAAAAAGTAAACTATTATTTTACCTAAGAAAGCAGAAACGACAACAACAAAAAAACCTGTTATTCCAAAGCAATCATTTAAAAGCTAATAGGGAGTTGTATTTTTAAAACGTCTAGTATTTAAACTGAAGGGAGACAATTGAGACTGAAAGAAACTCAGCTATTAAGTGGCAATTCTAAATTAATCTAGCCACCTGCTGAAAGGTGGCTCATAAGCAGAGCATGGCCATACTAGAGAATAACACAACTGTATTTTCTGTGGATACCTTAGTTGTAATGTATGTTAAAATAAGTATTTCTTTTCTCAAGTTTTGGCTGAGGCCTCAAGCTAGTTAACTGTCAGTCGTGTCCACATTGCAAAATAGGATATGAGTCCACTGAAGGAGACCTTGTCATAATTTGCATGAACTTTAGAAGACCATCTGACTCTATTATTTTAAGAATGTTGGGAGAGAATATTAGAAAGGATTTGCATGAACTTTAGAAGACCGCCTGCCTCTATGCTTTTAAAAATGTTGGAGAGAATATTAGAAAGGATTTTTTTTTTTTTTTTTTTTTTTAGAAGAGATGCTGGAATGCTGTTGTTTCACTACTGTGCCTTGAGGAATTTTCCGAGGGCCAAAGATGCATAGGATGGATCCACTCTATGTCTATGTCAGGAGGTAGATGGCTCCTTGGATTCACCTAGAGTCCTGGATGTTCTCTTCATTTGGGTGGTTTAACAAGGTCCTGGAGACTGGGTGGCTTACACAACAAACTAGAAGCTGGGACATCTGAGATCCAGATGTCAACAGATTTGATGTCTGATGAAGACATCCTTCCTGAATGACAGTGCCTTCTTGCTGAATGTTCACATGGCAGAGAGAGAGGGAAAGGAACTGAGGGCTTTGCATCTCTTTATAAGGGCACCGATCCTATCATGAAGGTACCACTCCTATACCCTCATCCAAACTTAGTTATCTCCCAAAGTCCCCATCTCCAAATACCATCATATTGTGGGTTAAGACTTAAACATATGAATTTTGGGAGGTCATGGATATTTGTTCATAGTAAGTATCTACTCTGGAGGATGTCCACTGGTCACATTTATTTAATCCTTGGCTGTAACTTGCTGACATCTGTCCCTAGAGCCCATAGCCCTTGTTCTTTGATTTGCATGTGAAGTCCACAGTAGTGGTCACCACTTCATCTTGACTCAAGATGTGGTAGAGGAGAGGAGCAGAGAGATAGTGTGCTGGTCTGAGGTTCATCTTAGATCCTGTCCAGGACTTCCTAGAAGGACTGGGTGACATCAAGAAAGGGGTAAATGCAGATTTCTAGGAGCTGAGGGCGGGGAGAGACATAAGTGGTTGGCCACAGAGATTCAATCCTGTATTCTTAGCACCATGACCAGAACATCAGTAATGCCTTCATTTCCTATTTGAGGGCTCATGCTCTATATGATACCAGAAAAAAAGATAATGGGTGCACTTGCATTCAGCAAATACTGGAACTGAGTATCAAAGCTTGCTTAGATGCAGGGGGAAGGTTTGTGTCCCCTTCTGCCATGCTTGCATTACGACAGCTAGCATTTCTTGCTCTCTCTGCCCACTGAGATAGAGCTGGAAGGAGAAGGCAAAACTACTGCATGAAGAAAGTGAAAACATTTACTGAAGCAGAGATTTTACCATGTCCCCCAAAGAAATAATCGGTAGATTGAAAATAGCTGACAGTGTCCACCCTGTGAGTTAGCATAGACTACTCCAATTAAATAGAGAAATATTTGGTTATTCCAAATATACATATTACATCTAATATGTCATATGAATTTTAAGTAGTCTATTCCCCAGAAAGCACTAAGGACTGCTTTGCACAGCACTAGAAATAGTCTTGAACGCCAAAAAGTTCCTTCAAAAACCACAAAGCTATTTGATATACAGTTCACCTGGAAAAAAAAATCCCACAAGGATCATATATTGACTTGCTTAAACACACTGCCCACAGATGAAGCAAAATAGTGATTTAAGCCAGAGACAAAAACTTCATTCCTTTACATAGATTATATAACAGGAAAATATTGGAAATTAAAGATGTTATATTAAAATATGCAATTGTAAGTTGAAATTTCTTTGCATTAAATTAAAAATATGGGTATATTCAGAGAGAAAAGCATATGAGAAATTGTCCAAAAGGTGGCTAGTATTGAATTGTGAATTCCTAAATTGAGTATGGTCAAATGAGTTAGGCCAACTTTAGAATGACTATTGTAAAAATTAAGCCCACATTTATTTATTTTTTTTAAAGATTTATTTATTTATTTGAGAGAGAGAGAGAGAGAATGAGAGATAGATAGCATGAGAGGAAAGAGGGTCAGAGGGAGAAGCAGACTCCCTGCTGAGCAGGGAGCCCGATGTGGGACTCGATCCCGGGACTCCAGGATCATGACCTGAGCCGAAGGCAGTCGCTTAACCAACTGAGCCACCCAGGTGCCCTAAGCCCACATTTAAAGTATAAGACTTGGAAATGTAAGGTCCCTCAACAGATAGAAAAAAATGTTTATTTAATTAACACATTGGCTTCATTTGACTATTTTACGAGGATTTTTAAATATTAGTAAGAATTAAGGTTGTCTTTTTAAAACTAATTCCTTTAAATGTGTATGGAATCATAATGCTAAGTAACATACAAAGAGAGCTCAGGGATTTTTCTTATTCTTCCGTGGGTGCTGGTGTTACATAAAAAGAGTAGCAACAAGGCATAGATTATTTTACAATAATGTTCACACTCTGGCAGGATTTTTGGATTTCTGGAATGGCAATATGAAGAGGTTTCTTCCAGAACTGTGAATGTAAGGGAACCCTCTGTCACTGGGATGTGGTCCAGAAAACTGTCTGAATACTTGCCACAATGATACCAAAGTCTCAGAAAATATTTAGTAAACTCTAAATGTATCAGCTGTATTGGTTGCTATGACCTCGCAAGGCTGACCTGATTGATTTTTCTGAAATTCAATTAAACATCAACATCGTCTCCTGTCTCCAAAAATGTGTATACAAATTCATGGTATGCACAAGAAACAAATATTTAGAGGTCCCGAGTGTGTTTGTAGTGAGCAAGAGCTCTGCAAAGTTAACATACAAAATGCAAGGCCAAGAGCATATTGTGGTACAAACCAAACTGAAAGATTAGTCATTTAATGGGAAACATCCAATGCTTCTGTATGCACACTGATTATCAAATTCACCTGTAAGAAGAGCTTTATTATTATCTAAAAACCAAGCTATGCATTACCTGTAGGATAGCCCTGGAGACTGCAATCCCTATGGAAGGATATTTGATAATATTTAAATTGCTGAATTGGGTGTGCATTGAAAGGTAACAGCACTGCATGAAAGAAAAAGAGTAATTTTTAAAGAACTATGGATTAGAAAAGTCTGTTTCCTTCAACAGTGATTTATATTGCCCAAGGGAAAATTTAAACTTGGCAGGATCCGTAGTGTCACAGACACAGGTCCCTGGGCATAAATATCCAGAGTGTTTTGGCTACCTCTGAAGATTAAAAAAAAAAAAAAAAAAAGGCAAGATGGAGAATGAGAAAGAACTGAGGAGAGGTTTTACCATTATTTTTATTTTTTTTTATTTTTGGTTGATTGTCTTGGTTTATTTTGTTTTGTTTTAAAGTAACTTCAAAATAAATAATGGAAGAAAAAGTATATAATTTAGAATAAAACAGATAAATTAATATTTTGATCATTAGATTTCCCTATTTAATAGCAACTTGTTCTATAAACTTTTCATATTTCATACATGGAAAACACATATACTTGATCCCTTACTGTCAGGAAGAATTTCTCTAATAATTGCACCTACTTGTAACTAGCTTCCATGATACATAAGAAGATTTAAGTAACCTTCATTCTTCAATGTTAATGTGAATACCTAAAGGGAAATATATTTTAATATAAAAATATTTCCTAGTGTCATGATTTTTAAAAATTGACATAGTTACCTTGAGCACTAAAACCCCTAAATTTCAAGTATGATATTAAATTCTAAGGCAAATACAATGCCCCAAGATCTTTTATTGTGAATAGAATCTTTTAAAGCATATTTCTATAATCTCTTCAATGTGATTGAGAATATCTTAATGAAGAAACATAAGCTATATAAATTTACTGAAATTGAGAAAAATAATTACATATATATCATATAAAAGTTAACTCATTCACGTAATCCTTGATCTAAAAACCAAATTTACCTTTGAGTAAAATACAACCTTTGTTCTGGAACTGTCGTTGTGCTACATTAACTTTACCTCATTATGTTTTTCAAAGTATTTAACCAATAATAAGACTCACTTACAGATTTGGAAACAAAATCAACACATCACAAACTAGTGGTGAGAATATACCTTATTTATTCCAGAAGGTAATGGTCAGATACCGAGATGTATGTACTGTTCTATTTTAATGAAAATAGATTGTGAGACACTGAGCATTTTTGTGTCATGAAGCACTGTACTATATAATGTAAAAGACCCAAATTCTTTTTCAAGCCATGTCCCTAATGAGTCACATGGGATGAATACTTCACCACCCCTACTTATTTTAAAGAACTTTACATCTCCTCTTCTTTGGGTAACCCAAACCCAGAGTCACACTTTGGACCATTTTATCACTTACCATGGTTTTGCCTCTTAACTTTTAAACTCTTCTTCAACTTCTGTATACTCCTTTGTTCTCCACAGATTCACTTTTTCCTTCAGCCTCTTGATACCCTTTGATTTATACCAGGCTGTAAAGCTGCTATTGGACTGACTTGTTTCTCCACCCTATCAGGACTAATATATTATTAGTACAATATGTATTTATATATAATACATATCATTATTTATTAATGTACTGCAGTATATATAGTGTGTATATATATATATATATACACACACACATATATATATTAGTCCTATATATTATTTCATCCAAACACACCCTAGAACCCATCATGTTCTTAGTCTTTCACTGTACTTTTCCTGAAAATTCCCAGTTCTGGAGCCAGTAGGGTTAAAAATGGAGAATTTGTGGCATCATTTAGACTGGGATGATACCCTACTACTTACCAAAGTATCTTGGTGCCATTATCCTCAGTTGATCCCCTCATAGAATGGTGACTATAATTTATAGATTGCAAGAGATGTTGCAGAAATTGTGATGAGTTTGTGTGCACATTCTACATGCTATGTATGGCAGTTGTCCAATAAACGTTAGCACTTTTCTACTCCCTTGTTTAATTCCTAGGATGCTAAACACAGGAGGGGCAAAGCATGCATGCTGGGACTAACACTGCTGCTACAAATGCATAGCTTTCAGTCAGAGAGGCATTCTTGACATTGTTCAGAACACAGTGTTTACTTGATTAGTTAACTTCTCTGATCACCTTCAGATATCACATCAAAGCTTGTCTTCCTCCGGTTTCTTACCAGCATTCTGTAGCCTCAGCAGGTGATATCAATACCTATTTCATCCAGATTATCAGAACAACCTTCAAAGCATTGTGGTGTCTCTATTCTCACACAGACCCTCAGATTAACCACATAACCTACTGCTGGTGTCTTCTGAGCTGTAGAAAAAGGCCAAAAATGTTGAGGAATCCATGTTTATTGAGAAATATATTTTCTTTTGTAATGATTGTCATGGTTCCTTTTTTTTTAAATCAAAACAGTTGAGTATATATGATATTAGGATTTGGAATCACATCTGAATTTTAGATGTTATTTGGATAGTGTACAGTATTTACATAATCCATGGTAGGTATGAATACAGATCAGCAGTGAGTCCTACAATAGGTTTATTTATAAGTATTGAAAACACAGGACATCGTATACATTTTTGATCCTTAAAATCTATTTCAAAGGCATAAGTACATTAAAACTACAGGTACAATTGTGATTATACCAAAAAGTTCTAGCTTTTTTTTTTTAAGCTTTACATTCATGCATGATTGCATACCAACTGGAAACATTATGTGGAACTAGTACTGCAAATATAGCCTGGGGCCTGCTTATGGTCTTTTGACATGCTACCTTCTGTTATTCTGCTTAATTCATGACTCTAGAAGGCTAATGACCCTCTAGATGCACTTTTAAGGATTTAGTGATCATAATGAAAATCACAGCCTTTATTCTCTGCTGCACGGGTTGATATAAGCATGTGTGGCCAAATGTAACAGGGCTGGGAGGAAAAATAATGCTTTGCCCTCAGGAATTTGACCCTATTTGAACTTTGTTCATGCTTTAGAGGTCTATGGGCTTTTCCACTGTTGAAAGAGGACAAATTCTAAACGATGGATTCAGGTGGAAAAACAGAAAAGCAGGCACTGCTTGGGTCAGCATTTTGAAAGAACACCTGTTTTCTTCTTTGATTATTGAGAAGCTCGGCATCTTACAAGTTCACAAGCAGAAGCTGTCAAAATAATGCATGAAGTGATTGGTTATAACCAATTAACCAGCACACACTATGTATGTTTCCTACCAGGGTTTCATGCTTGACTAGCTATCCCTTTTCCTCTCCTATGTCATCTAAACCACAGAAAGACCAAGACTACAGAGATTAAACAAGGAAATTCCTAATGATGATGTTAGAAACCAATTCAACAGTTTGGAAAACAGTGTGGAGGTGCCTCAGAAAATTAAAAATAGAGCTACCCTATGACCCAGCAATTGCACTACTGGGTATTTACCCCGAAGATACAGATGTAGTGAAAAGAAGGGGCATATGCACCCCAGTGTTGATAGCAGCAATGTCCACAATAGCCAAACTGTGGAAAGAGCCGAGATGCCCTTCAACAGATGAATGGATAAAGATGTGGTCCATATATACAATGGAATATTACTCAGCCATCAGCAAGGACGAATACCCAACTTTTGCATCAACATGGATGGGACTGGAGGAGATTATGCTAAGTGAAATAAGTCAAGCAGAGAAAGTCAATTATCATATGGTTTCACTTATTTGTGGAACATAAGGAAGAGCATGGAGGACATTAGGAGAAGGAAGGGAAAAATGAAGGGGGGAATCGGAGGGAGAGACGAACCATGAGAAACGATGGACTCTGAGAAACAAACTGAGGGTTCTAGACGGGAGGGGGTGGGGGGATGGGTTAGCCCGGTGATGGGTATTAAAGAGGGCACGTTCTGCGTGGTGCACTGGGTGTTACATGAAAACAATGAATCGTGGATCACTACATCAAAAACTAATGATGTACTGTATGGTGACTAACATAATAAAATAAATACAATTAAATAAATAAAATTTATAATAAATATAATAAAAACAATTAAAAAATCTATGATTATAAGTAATCCTAAATCATGTGATTATTTTTCTTCTAGAAATCTGTACAAATCTTAACGGCCTAAACACACACACACACACACACTCACTCACAGTCTCCTGGAAGAATAAAATAGTTATTTATATCCTCTCTGATATCCCCTATGTAAGCAAAAATAATTTAAAGAAACAGACAAGAAAATCTATTAAAAATCATCCTAGAGATGTTATAAGAATATCTTCCAACTACAAGGGGATCTGGCCAAATTAAAAAAGTACAATGAGCAAAAACATCACCTTCCAGACCTTGAACATAGTACCAATTTCTCTAGAGTGAGGTGTAGGGGGCATTTGAATGGCATGGGAGAAGTGGAGAATATCCCTTTTGAAAACTCAGCTCTTCAAGGGTTTATTTCTGGGCTCTCTATCCTGTTCTTTTGGTCTATGTGTCTATTTTTTGTGTCAGTACCATACTGTTCTGATTACTACAAGTTTGTAGTAGATCTTGAAATCTGGGATTGTGATGCCTCCGGGTGGTTCTTCTTTTTCAAGATCTCTTTAGTTATTCTGGATCTTTTGTGGTTCCATACAAATTGTGGGATTATTTGTTCTAGTGAAAAATGCTGGGGCGCCAGGGTGGCTCAGTCGTTAAACGTCTGCCTTCGGCTCGGGTCATGGTCCCAGGGTCCTGGGATCGAGCCCCCCATCGGGCTCCCTGCTCAGCGGGAAGCCTGCTTCTCCCTCTCCCACTCCCCCTGCTTGTGTTCCCTCTCTCGCTGTGTCTCTCTCTGTCAAATAAGTAAATAAAATCTTTAAAGACAAAAAAGAAAAAATAAAGAAAAATGCTGTTGGTATTTTGATGGGGATTGCATTAAATATGTAGATTGCTTTGGGTAGTATGGACATTTTAACAATATTTATTCTTCCAATCCATGAGAATGGAATCTCTTTCCATTTGTGTTGTCTATGACTTTTTTTCATCAAAATTGTATGATTTTCAGTCACATCTTTAACTTCTTTGGTTACGTTTATTCCTAGGTATTTATTTTTGGTGCAAGTATAAATGGGATTTTTGTTTTAATTTCTCTTTCTGCTACTTCATTATTAGTATATAAAAATGCCACAGATTTCTGTACATTGATTTTGTATCCTGCAACCTTACTGAATCTGTTTATCAGTACTAGCAGTTTTTTGGTAGAGTTTTAGGTTTTCTATATATAGTATCATGCCATCTACAAATAGTGAAAGTTTTACTTCTTCCCTACCAATCTGGAAGCTTATTTATTTATTTTTGTCTGATTGCTGTGGCTAGGACTTCCAGTACTAGAATGAATAAAAATGGTGAGAGTGAACATCTTCATCTTGTTCCTGATCTAGGGGAAAAGCTGTCAGTTTTTCACCATTGATTATGATATTAGCTGTGGGGTTTTCATGTATAGCCTTTATTATGTTGAAATATATTTCCACTAAACTTTGTTGATAATTTTTATCATGAAGGGGGCATTTATTTTTCATTTAATATATCTCTATTCTGTTCAAGAATATTTCCAGCATTCAATTCTCTTTATATTTCATGTTCTTAAGAAAATTTTAAGAAGGCATCATTAAACATCATCATCTTTCACTTTCATAATTTTTAATCTGAAGTCAAACTTTGATTAAACAAGAATATGTTAATACTTAGATCAGTTACTTCTATTTAAAAAGCAGATGTGTCTTAATTTGGTTAATATGTAAGTAATAAAAGTGATAAATCTTATCATTTTTAGATGACATTTTTTCACCTGAAAATATTTTACTAAGACAATAAATTAACAGATAAATCTTTATTTCTTATAATCTGTGAATTTGGAGCCAATTATAAACCTGTTTCCTTATTTCCCATTGTAATAATGTCCAAAACAAACAAACAAAAATATAGAGCTAGGCCAGAATTTGAACCTTAGTATAACAATGTTCAGTATCTATGAAATCGTATAATCTCAATAGAAATTAATTCAAGAAAAAATACTACTTAAAATATGTGGGTTTTATTATCCAAATTACTATTATTACTTTAAAAGGAAAAAAAATGCTAAACCAACTAATTTGGTGGAAGTATTCCTCTTCTGTTTCCAGATAGCTGGTTTTATTGTCACTATTTTTATTGCTTTAGAAATTTTGACAATGAGGGTGTGTGTGTGTGTAGGTGTGTGTGTGGGGGGGGGGTGTGTGTTTCCTTCTACTTTTTTAAAACCAACTTTATTATGACCAGATGTGGAATGAATAAGAAGGAGCTGCAGTGAACAAAACTTCCAGTGTGGGCCTTTGGTTTTACAGAAGATGCAATAAATGATAACCCCCTTTTCTCACTAGTAGCAACTACCCTATGATAGAACATACTACATTGTTCCCAGCAGCACAAACTCTTAAGTCTGCATTTACTGAAAACTGAAATTGAGAATGGTAAAGAAAAATTGCTAAGGAATATTAAACAATGACATTTTTCATCTAATTCCTATTAATTCACACATAGCAAGCATTGTGGCACAAACTTGTAGCATTCTTTAATTTATATGAAAATAAGAGCCTCCATAATGCTGATATATATTCTGATTACAAACCAATTAAATTTACCTTTCCTTGTTTCTTAGTAAATGTTTTCCTTTATTGAGTGATAAATTTTTATCTCCCATGCCTCATATTGGTTATGCTATTTACTATGCCTTATACTTTTTTTTAGAATAAGTGGAGTTTAGATGTTCCTATTTTGGAGTTTTGTGTATTATAATGCAAATATAAGCATAATTTTTATTTATTTTTAAATATCTTATTAGAGAGAGGGAGGGAGGGAGAGAGAGAACACAAGCCGGGGGGTGGGGAGGGTGAGGCAGAGGCAGAGGGAGAAGGAGACTACCCTCTGAACAGGAAGCCAAATGCAGGACTAGATCTCAGGACCCTGGATTCATGACCTGAGCTGAAGGCAGACGCTTAACTGACTGAGCCACCCAGGCACCCCAAATATAAGCATAAATTGAAGAAAAATGCTTCAGTCATATTTCTAACTAAACCTAACTTTTAATTAAATGAATTTAAATTTCAAGTAATTCTTATTTTACTACCTAAAAAGTCCATATAATTCTGGATTAATCATCACACTGGTTGATCAACACCCAAAATCAACACTGCTAACTTGACTATGTTTAATATATCTAAAGTGAGTTAATGAACATAGAATATTAGTTAAGATTCTTCTTGAAATAATCCATGACTGTTTCTTCTTTCAAAAAAAAAACTGGGTAAATTCATTGCAACAAAATATTTCTTCATACTGTGAATAATTACTGATATCACTATGCCAAATACATATAAAATGAAAGGTATATTTAAATGTAATCATCCCAAAAGGTAGATTCCTAAGGAATATATTATTTCAAAAACTTACTTGTTCCTTTCTAGGTATATAGGTATCAGAAGTAATTACTGCAGTGTGTTTTGATAAAGAGTTAATACATCTCTTGAAGTGTATATGCAGGGATTCAGTATAAATAAAGTACTCAGTACATAAAACATTGACTATTGAGCTAGATATATTACCAACATGATTTCTGAATGATTTTTTTTTCTTATTAGATGACTAAAGTATCATTAAAGAGAATTTTTCAGTCTTTGAAGTTTAAATAAATGGGGGTGCTGCCTAATTAATCTGTATTTGATTATATTTTCTTGATAGTCTATGGTTTTCTCTTTCTCAGAATTCAATAATTTTATTAGTTAAAATGCATAATGACTATAGAGAAAATCTACATGTGAAAATATTACTTAGAGATACATTAGTTTAATTATTTTCAAGGTCAACTCAACATATTTTTTTTCTTTAAAGATTTGATTTTAGGAGGGGGCAGGGCAGAGAGAGAGAGTGAAAAGTGCCCAAGCAGACTCCCCACTGAGCAGGAAGCTGGACATGGGGCCTGATCCCAGGACCCTGAGATCATGACCTGAGCCAAAATCAAGAGTCGGGCACTCAACTGACTTAGCCACCCAGGCATCTCCAACTCAACATATTTTTAATAATTGGGTTTTCTTATTTTCAAAATGTCATGAATAAGTTTTTACATTTATAATTCCTAGAACTGCATTTTTACTGTATTTTAATTGTTTTTATTTGAACATAGTTGTGTCACAATGTTACATTAGTTTCAGGTATATAGCATAGTGATTGAACTTCTCTACATTTCATTACCATCTGTCATCATACAAAGCAAATACAATGTCATTGACTACATTACCTGTGCTGTGCCTTTTATTCTGGTGGCTTATTCATTCCACAACTGCAAACCTGTATCTCCCACTTCCCTTACACATATTGCCCATCCCCCATTCCCACCCTTCTGGCAACCATTAGTTTGTTCTTGGTATTTGTAGGTCCGATTCTGCTTTTTTGCTTATTCATTTGTAGAACTGCATTTTCAAATTGTCTTTATTTTCTCCCTATTTTGCTAAACGTACCTTTAGAGGAGAGACCATTTCTCTTCCTTCCCTAGCTGCTTCACCATCTAGCCCATATTCTTCCACATCAGGCTTCTGCGGTCCAGTTAGTCCAACTTAGCATACTCTCCATTTGGTTTTGAATTTGTAAATATTTGCACAGTGAAGTTTTCTTTATTTGAAATCACCAAATATCCACTTAAAAATATTTAAAAGTTAAGATATTTTTATGAACATTCATCAGAATATTAGAATAGAATACCCTTGAAAATGTGGACTAATTTTATTTTATTTTTTTTAGTTTATATTTTTATCTTAGTCACCATACAGTACATCATTAATTGTTGATGTAGTGTTCCATGATTAGATGTGGACCAATTTTATGGGGTAAATTCATATTTGATATAATGATCACAGCAATATTTTCCTTCAAACTTAGCACTGTCCTAAAAAAATAACCTATAACAAAACAATTAGAGGTTCATCAAAATTCAGATTAATTGGTTTAAGCTCATTAAAGGACTATTTTACTGTGAGTAAATAATACCTTAATATTTAATAAATAAATAAATCTCAAGCTTGCTTCTTCTGAGGTTAATCTTTGGTCCCAACCAATCCAGGAATCCTACCTAATACTACTTTTGTGTATTGTGCACAGTATTTGCTGGTGGTGGCTAGTTACCAGCATCTAATGAGTCTGTTGTTAACCATGGCAGTTATGTTCTGCTCACTATGTTCTGGCCACATTATAGTACTTCTCCCCAAAGGTAGCCTGTGTCTACAATCAGGTTGGGTGTAGTCAAAGGAATGGGAGGATCTTTTATTAACTGTGGTTTTCATGGATTCTTTCCTCCTCTTCAAAGGTCTCTCTGAAGACCCAGTGAGAGAATTTCATGCATCTTAAAATCTTGGATTGAACAACAGACAGTCTATAAACGAGTTGACTTCAGTAGTCTTTATTGTCTTCTCTCTTTCCTAGTTAAAAGTGTCTCGTATTTACAGGGGAAAAAAATTTCTTCTTAATTTCTAGCATCAGGCTAGATTTCTATATTTACCTCTATCATAGTGAGCATGGAATATGTGAGAACATTTGATGGTCAGAAACACAAGTTGAAAGATAAGCCAATTTTTCACATGTGGAAATGGACTCAAGTAATTGAAATGCACATACTGAAGGAGAGCAGCATTTTAGGAGAAAAATACTAATCTTAATATTACAGATGCATTTTTATACTTTTTAAAGTGTGCACACACACATGCACATAAAAGTATATTTAACAATACAGTGCTTGCTATGTGCCAAATACTGTTCTACATCCTATATAAATATTAACTGGTTTGATTCTCATTAAACTAGAGGACAGGATCTATTACTATCTCTGTTTACAGATGGAGATGCTCAGAGGTTTGCCTATGATCACAAAACTAGTTAGTGATTTGAAATATTGGGTTATATGGAGTCTCATGATTTGGGAAGAGCAAGCTTAAAATATCGGTAGAATAGATACTATCATCTCCATCGGGCAAATGTAGAATTTAGGCAAGAAACACTTAAATGTTCGGCTCAAGGACAGCTGGATAGGAGCAGAGCTAATCTGGAACTTAGAATGAAAAGGCAGTTCTGATTCTTGTCCGAAATTTCTTTCCATTATATCATATTGTCAAGGATTCTGCAATATGTTAACTACACTGGGCAAATGTATGTTTGTTGAATTCTTTTCCCAAGGTATAATTTATCAATGTTAAATTTTAGCATTTGAGTGTATTTTTATGAAACACAATCACAATGCAAAATTTTAAAAAATAAATTACTACATAAATGATATGAATAGGATGCATAAAGAACCATGCCACAGATGCAGTATTTCAGATCAATAGTTTTAACCATTTCAGTTCAACAAATGCTTATTGAGTGCCTAAGACTGAAAGGAAGGTAAGATATAATCTCTGAGTTCATGTTACCTAATCATCCAGACAAAAAATAGATTTTTACTTTCTAAGAGAAATTCTCTTACCAAAGTATGGTTTCTTATAGGGCTTGGATTTTTTTTTCCTTTCCTTGTATAATTTAAGTAACATTGAAATTATAGTAGGGGAACATCGTGTTGCATCATGGCATTAAACTAATCATAGAATTATTTCATTTTTAGACCACGGATTGGTAAAATAAGACTGTTAATGCCTACCTCTAAAGGTTATGAAAATAAAATATTACACAAAAGCCCTGTATGATGTAAAAAATGTATTAGCTCATATACGTTATATTGATAGTTGCATTTAAATCATAGAGACCAATTTGTAGTCAATTACACCATGCTATTAGGGCAAATGCAAAGGAATAATCATTACTGCACATACATCAAGGGCCAGGTGCTGTACCAGTGACTCTAAATACATAATTTCAATCACTCCTTATCATACCCTTACAAAGTAGTCATAGTATAATATAAGGGACCTTAGTGTCAAAATTATTTCAGGTGATATCCCTGAAGTAACAACACTAGAAAATAGCAGAAATATTTCAAGTATTAAATGTCTTTCTAGCTTAAAAGGCTTTGTTCTTACTAAAATACTATGCTGTCTCATCAATTTATATTTGCTAAATTTACTAAAGTTCATTAATTAAAAAATTAATTATAAAATACACAACATAAATGCTATAAAATTATCATAACTTTTAAATGTACAGTTACATTAAGTGCATACACGTTGTTGTGCAACCACCACGCCAGATTCAGAATGTTTTCATCATCCCATACAGAAACTGAACTCAATAAACAAGAACTCATTCCCTCCTCCCCTCAGCCCTAGACACCACCATTCCACTTCCTGTCTCTATGAATTTAACTATTCTCATTACATCATATAAGTGGAATCATACAAAATTTGTGCTTTTGTAATTATTTTCTTCCATTTACCATGATGTCCTCAAGGTTCATCTGTATTGTAGCGTATGTCAGAATTTCGTTCCTCTTTAAGGCTGAATACTATTCCATTGTATATGGACCACATTTTGTTTATTTATTCATCAGTCAATGGTACTTGGCTTACTTCCCCCTTTTGGTTTTGTGAATAACGTTGATATGAATGGGTGTACAAATATCTCTCCTAGTCTCTGCTTTTAATTCTTTTGGGTATATATTCAGAAGTGGAATTGCTTCTATTTTTAATATTTTAAGAAACCATCCTACTGTTTTCTTTTGAAAACACTTTACATTCCTATTAACAATACACAAGGTTCCAATTTCTCCACATCTTTCCCTGTACCTGTTATATCTGCTGTGGTGGGGGTGGTGGTTGGTAGCCATCCAAGTGGGTGTGAGGTGCTGTCTCATGGTGTTAACTGACACTTCCCTAATGATTAGTAATGTCAAACATCTCTTCTCATGCTTATTGGGCATTTCTGTATCTTCCTTGAAGAAATGTCTATTCAAGTCCTTTGTCCATTTTTTAATTAGGTTTTTTTACTGTTGTCAAATTGCACTTCTTCTTTATCACATACAATGTTTGCAAAGTGTTTCTTCCATTCTGTGGGTTGCATTTTCATTCTGTTGATTATGTGCTTTCATGCACAGAAGTTTGTGATTTTGGTATAATCTAATTTATCCATTTTCCCGCACTGCCTGTGCTTTCAGTGTCGTATCTAAGAAATTACTACCAAATCCAATGCCATGAAGCTTTCTCTCTGTTTTCATCTAAGAATTTTATACTTGTAGCTCTTATGTTTAGATCTTTATTTTGAGTTAGGTTTTATAGATGATATAAAGAGTCCAGCTTCATTTTTAATGTAAATACCGTTTTCCCCGTATAATTTATTGAAAAGACTGTCTTTTCCCAGTTAAAATATATCTGTACCCTTGTTGAAAATCATTTACATATATGAGGGTTTATTTCTGTGTCCTCTATTCCATTGGTCATATGTTTGTCATTGTGCTAATACCACACTGTTTTACTGCAGCTTCTCAGGTAATTTTGAAATCAGAAATGTGAGACCTCCAATTTTGTTTTTCAAGATTGTTTTGGTTGTTTGGTGTCTTTTAAGTTTCTACATGACTTTGAGATTGAATTTTTATTTTTAAAAAATTCTTATTAGAATTTTCATAGGGATTGCTTTGAATCTGTAGATCATTTGTAGTAGTGTTAACATCGTAACAGTATTAAGTATTTCAATCCATGAATACAGGGTGGCTTTCCATTTCTCAGTGCGTTTCTTTGAGCAATATTTTATAGTCTCAGTGTACATATATTTCATCCTCTTGGTTGAGTTTTTTCCTGAATATTTTATTCTTTTTGATGCTATTGTAAAGGGGATTTTCTTAATTGTGTTTTGAGATTGTTCATTATTAGTGTAGAGGAATGCAACTGATTTTTGTGCATTCATTTTGTATCTTGCAATTTTGCTTGAATTTATTACTCCTAATGGTTTTTGTTGTTGAAATCTAGGGTTTTCTACATATCAGATCATTTTCTGAAAACAGATTTAATTTTAATTCTTCCGGTCAGTTAGGATGGCTTTTATTTCATTTCCTTGATTAAATGCTCTGACTAGGACTTCCAATACTATGTTAAATAGAAGTGGCAAAAGTGGGCATCGTTGTCTTCTTCCTGATCTTAGAGTGAAAGCTTTGAGTCTTTCACCATTGAGTATAACATCAGCTTTGGGATTTATATAGATGCTCTTATTATGTTGAGGTGGCGTCCTTCTATTTGTATTTTATTTTTTTTTATCTTGAAAGGGTATTGAATTTTGTCACTTTGTCCACATCAATTAAGATGACCATGTGTTGTTTTTGTTTTTTTCCCCTTGATTCTGTTAATGTGATGTAATACAGTGATTTTCATATGTTGAACCATTCTCGCGTCCCAGGAATAAGTTCCACTCATTCATACTGTATAATCCCTTTAATATGCTATGAAATTCTGTTTGTAAGTACTTCTTTTTGAGGATTTTTGCATTGATATTAATCAGGGATATTGGTCCATGGTTTTCTTGTAATGGCTTTGACTTTGGTATCACAATGATGCTGATCTAAAGGAGTGAGTTGGGAAGTATTCACTCCTTTTTAATTTTTTTGGAAGTCTTTGAAAAGCATTGATATTAATTCTCTTTAAATGATTGGTAGAATTCATCAGTAAAATCATCTGGTCCTGGACTTCTCTTTGTTGGGAGGTTTTTTTTTGTTACATATTCAATATCAGTATTATTGATAGGTCTGTTCAAATTTTCTATTTCTTCATGATTCATTCTTGGTAGGTTTGTCCATTTCATTTAGGTTGCCCAATCTGTTGATAAAGTTTTTCACAGTATTCTCTTATAATCCTTTTTATTTCTGTAAAATTGTTAGTAATGCTCTTTTATTTTTTCATTTATTTTATTCTATTTTAATTCCACTATAGGTACATAGAGTGTTATGTTAACTTCAGGTGTAAAATATATTGATTCAACAATTCTGTACATTACTCAGTGCTCATTGTGGTAAGGTACTCTTAATCCCCTTCAAATACTTCACTGATCCCACCACCCATCTCCCGTCTGGTAACCATCAGCTTGTTCTCTGTAGTTAAGAGTCTATTTTTTGGTTTGTCTCTTTTTGTTTGTTTGATTTAAATTCCACATATGAGTGAAAGCATATGGTATTTGTATTTTTCTGACTGACTTATTTTACTTGGCATTGTGCTCTCTATTTCCATCCATGTTGTTGCAAATGGCAAGGTTTCATTCTTTATGGCTGACTAATATTTCATTGTATGTGTATACACACACACACACACACACACACACATTTTTTAACCAAATTTCAATTTATAGTTAACATATACTATAATATTGGTTTCAGGAGAAGAATTTAGTGATTCATCACTTACATACAACACCCAGTGCTCATCACCACAAGTGTCCTCTTTAACACCCATCACCCATTTAGTGCATCCCTCACCCTCTTCCCTCTATCAATCCTGTTTATTCTCTACTGTTAAGAGTCTCTTATGGGTTGCTTCCCTCGCTCTCTTTTCTTCCTCCTTCTCATATGTTCATGGTTTTGTTTTCTAAATTCTACATCTGAGTGAAATCATGGTATTTGTCTTTCTCTGATGGACTTATTTCCCTTAATAAAATACACTTGCTCCATCCACATCATATCAAATGGCAATATTTCATTCTTTTTAGTGACTAATATTCCATTCCATAATTATATATTTATATATAATATTATATATATATACATATATATTTATATTCTTTATCCATTCATCAGTCAATTGACACGGGCTCTTTCCATGATTTGGCTATTGTTGATAATGCTGCTATAAACATCAGGGTACATATATCCCTTTGAATCTGTGTGTTTGTATCCTTTGGGTAAATACCTAGTAATGCAATTGCTGGGTCATAGGATAGTTCTATTTTTAACTCTTTGAGGAACCTCTGTACTGTTGCAAATATCTTCTTCCATAGGCTACTCTTTAGTTTTGTTGATTGTTTCCTTCACTGTGCAGAAGCTTTTTATCTTGATGAAGTCCCAATAGTTCATTTTTGCTTTTGTTTCCCTTGCCTCTGATGACATGTCTACTAAGCAGTTGCTATGGCCGAGGTCAAAGAGGTTTCTGTCTGTGTCCTCCTCTAGTATTCTGATGGTTTCCTGTCTCAAATTTAGGTCTTTCAACCATTTTGAATTTATTTTTATACCACTTCTTTATCCATTCATCTATCAATGGACACTTGGGCTGCCTCCATAATTTGGCTATTGTAAATAATGCTGTAATAAACACTGGGGTGCATATATCTTTTAAAATTAGAGTTTTCATAATCATTGGGTAAATACGCAGTAGTGGAATTACTGGATCATATGGTAGTTCTATTTTTAATTATTTGAAGAAACTCCATAATGTTTGCCACAGTGGCTGCACCAGTTTGCATTCCCATGAACAGTGCACCAGAATTCCCTTTTCTACACATCATCACCAACACTTCATCTTGCTTGTTTTTGGTTTTAGCTATTCTGACAGGTATGAGGTGATATCTCATTGTGGTTTTCATTTGCATTTCTCTGATGATGAGTGATATTGAGTATCCTTTCATGTGTCTGTTGGCCATCTGTATGTTTTCTTTGGAGAAATTTCTCTTTCTGTATCTGCCCATTTTTACCATTTTAATTGGATTATCTGGGTTTTTTTGGTGTTGAGTTGTATCAGTTCTTTATATATTTTGGATACTAACTCTATTGAATATATCACTTGCAAATATCGCTCCCATTCAGTAGATTACCTTTTAGTTTTGTGGATTATTTCCTTCATTGTGCAGAAGCTTTTTAATCTGATATAGTCCTAATAGATAATTTTTGCTTTTGTTTTCCTTGCCTCAGAAGACCTATCTAGAAAAATGTTGCTGTGGCTGATGTCTGAAATATTATTGCCTGTGCTGTCTTCTGAAATGTTTATGGTTTCAGGTCTCACATGTAGGTCCTTAATCTATTTTTAGTTTATTTTTGTATATGGTGTAAGAAGGTAGTCCAGTTTCATTATTTGCATGTATCTGTAGTTCTCCCAACACCATTTGTTGAAGAGGCTGTCTTTCTCCCATTGCATATTCTTGCCTCCTTTGTCACAGGTTGACCATATAATCATGGGTTTATTACTGGGCTCTCTCTTCTGTTCTATTGATTTTTGTGGGTTTTTTTTTTTTTTTTTTTTTTGGTCAGTACCATACTGTTGTGATTACTGTAAGCTTATAGTATATCTTGAAACCAGAGATTTTGATGACTCTAGTTTTGTTGTTTTTTTCCAAGATGACTTTGGGTATTCTGAGTCTTTTGTGGTTCCAAACAAATTTTAGGATCATTTGTTCTAGTTCTGTGAAAAATTCTATTGGCATTTTGATAGGGATTGCCTTAAATCTGTAGATTGCTTTGGGTATTATGGACATTTTAACAATATTTGTTCTTCCAATTCATGAGCATGGAATGCCTTTCCATTTGTTTGTGTCTGGCATCTACAACTTTCTTCATCAGAATTTTATAGTTTTCAGAGTACAGGTCTTTAATTTTTGGTTATGTTTATTCTTAGGTATTTTATTATATTTGGTGCAATTGTAAATGGGATTTTTTCTTAATTTCTCTTTCTGCTACTTCATTATTAATGTACAGAAATGCAACATTATTAATGTACAGAAATATTTTTAATATTGATTTTGTATCCTGTGACCTTACTGAATCTATCAGTACTAGTAGTTTTTTGGTGGAGTCTTTTTCAGGTTTTCTATATATAGTATCATGTCATCTGTAAGTCGTTAAAGTTTTGCATCTTCCTTACCAATTTGGATTTCTTTTACCTGATTGCTGTGGTTAGGACTTCTAGTACTTTGTTGAGTAAAAGTGGTGACAGTGGACACCTTGTCTTGTTCCTGATCTTAAGAGAAAAGTTCTGTTTTTCACCCTTGAGTTTGATGTTAGTTATGGGTCTTTTTCTTTCATATATGATCTTTATTATGTTGAGGTATGTCCCCTCTAAACCTACTTTGTTGAATGTTTTTATCATGAATGGATATTGTACTTTATCAAATGCTTTCTCTATGTCTATGAAATGGTCTTGTGGTTTTTACCCTTTCTGTTAGTGTGATGTATAATGCTCATTGATTAGCAAATATTGAACCACCCTTACATCCCAGGAATAAATCCCATTTGATTTTGCTGAATGATTTTTTAAATGTATAGTTGGATTTGGTTTGCTAATATTTGTTGAGGACTTTTTCACCTATGTTTATCAGAGATGTTGGCCTGTAGTTCTTTTTGTAGTGTCTCTATCTGGTTTTGGAGTCAGGGTAATGCTAACCACATAGAATGAATCTGGAAGCTTTCTTTCCTCTTCTATTTTATGGGATAGTTTGAGAATAGGTATTAAATCTTCTTGAATTGTTTGGTGGAATTCACCTGTGAAGCTGTCTGGTCCTGAACTTTTGTTTGTGGGGAGTTTTTGATTACTGATTTAATTTCATTGTTGGTAATTGGTCTGCTCAAATGTTCTATTTTTTCCTGATTCATTTTTGGAAGGTTATGTTTCTAGGAATTTAATCATTTCTTCTACATTGTCCAGTTTGTTGGCATATGATATTTCATAATATTCTCTTATAATCCTTTGTATTTCTTTGGTGTTGGTTATTTCTCCTCTTTCATTTCTGATTTTACTTATTTGAGTCTTCTTTTTTATGTTTTGATCAGTCTAGGTAAAGGTTTATTAATTTTGTCGATTTTTTTCCCAAGAACTAGCTCTTGGTTTCATTGATCTGTTCTTTGGGGTTTTGTGTTGTTGTTGATTTGTTTGTTCATTTATTTCTGCTCTTATATTATTTCCTTCTCCTGGTTTTGGGTTTTATTCATTCTTTGTCTAGCTCCTTTAAGTGTACAGGTCAGGATATTTGAGATTTTTTGTTTGTTTCTTGAGGTAGGCGTGTATTGTTTTATTTATTATTATGTTAAATTAGCAACCATACAGTACCTCATTAGTTTTTGATGTAGCGTTCAATGATTCATTAGTTGCATGTAACACCCAGTAGGCTTGTATTGTTAAAAACTGCCATCTTAGAACAGATTTTGCTGCATTCCAAAGATTTTAGATTGTTGTTTTTATTTTCATTTGTCTCCATGTACTATTTTATTTCCTTTTTGATTTCTTGGTTGACCCATTCATTCATTGTTTAGTAGCATGTTATTTAACCTCCGTGTACTTGTGTTATTTCCAGATTTTATCTTGTGGTTGATTTCTAGTTTTATAGCATTGTTGTTGAAACAGGTGGATGATAGGACTTCAAACTCTCTGAATTTGTTCAGACTTATTTTTTGGCCTAACATGTGGTTTATTTTCTGGAGAATGTTCCATGTGCATTTCTAAATACTCTATTCTGCTCTTTTAGGATGGAATGTTCTGCATATATCTGTTGATCCATCGGGTCCAATGTGTCATTCAAAGACACTGTTTTGTTGATTTTCTGTTTGGTTTATCTATCCATTGACGTAAGTGGAGTGTTAAAGTCCCCTACTACTACTGTATTACTATCGATTACATCCTTTATGTTATTAGCAGCTCTAAGTACTTGGGTACTCCCATGTTGGGTGCATAAATATTTGTAATTGTTTTATCTTCTTGTTGGATTGTTCCCATTATACAATGTCCTTCTTTGTTGTTACAGTCTTTGTTTTAAAAGTCTATTTTGTCTGATATAAGTTCCTACCTTGGCTTTCTTTTCACTTCCATTTGCATGATAAATACTTTTCTATTGCTTCACTTTCAATCTGTGTGTGTCTTTAGGTCTGAAAAGAGTCTCTTATAGACAGGATATAGATGGGTCTTACTTTTTTGTCCATTCAGTCACCCTATGTCTTTTGTTTGGAGCACTTAGTCTATTTACATTCAAAGTAATTATTGATAGATATATGTTTATTGCCATGTTACTTTTTTTTTGTAGCTTTCTCTTTTTTCTCTTGCTCTCTTCTCTCGTGGTTTGTGGCTTTCTTTAATGATATACTTGGATACTTGGATTCCTCTTTGTTTTTTTTTTGTTTTGTTTTTTAGCTTTTTTTTAAAATTTAATCTCTGCACCCAACATGGGGCTCAAACTCATGACCCCAAGATCAAGAGTTGCATACTCTCTGAATGAGCCAGTCAGGCACCCCATCCTTTCTCTTTATTTTTTGCATATCTTTTGCTGTTTTTTTTTATTTGTTGTTACCATTTGACGCATATATAACATCTTCTGCATATAGCAGTCTGTATTATGATGGTCGCTTAATTTTGAACCCATTCTTTTCTCTTCTCCCCTCTACATTTTAGGTATATGGTGTCATACTGTATGTCCTTTTATTTTATGAACCCCTAATTTTTATACATGTACTTATTCTTACTGCTTTTGTGCTTCTTGTTTTTCTTACTCCTACTTATGGTCTTTCCAAAGAATCCCAACATTTCTTGTAGGACTGGTTTAGTGGCCACAAACTCCCTTAATTTTTGTTTGTCTAGGAAGCTCTTTCTCTGTCTCCTGAATGATAGCCTTTTGCTTATTTGCTTTCATCACTTTGACTCTATCATGGCCACTGTCTTCTGGCCTGCAAAGTTGCTGCTAAAAAATCAGCTGAGAGCCTTATAGAGTTTCCCTTTTATATAACTATTTTCTTTTTGCTGCTTTTAAAATTCTCTCTTTATTACTACTTTTTGCCATTTTAATTACAATGTGTCTTGGGGTGGACCTCCTTGGGTTGAGTTTTTTGGGGGGGTTCTCTGTGGCTCTTGCATCTGTTTGTCTGTTTCCTTCCCCACATTCAGAAAGTTTTCAGCTATTATTTCTTCAAATAAATTTTCTGCCCCCTTTTTTCTCTCCTTCTTCTGGGATCCCTATAAATATTATGCTTGATGGTGTCCTTAAGTTCCCTAAGTCTCTTTTCATTTTTAATTATTTTTTCTCTCTCCTGTTCAGCTTGATTTCTTCCCATTACTCTATCCTCTAAGTCACTGATCTGTTCTTCGTCCTGTAGCCTATCATTTATTCCATCCAGTGTATTTTTTAATATCAGCTATTGACTTCATTATCTCTGACTGGTGCTTCTTTATGTTTTCAATCTCTTTGGTAAGGGCCTCACTGAAGTCCTTCACTCTTTTCTCAAGTACAGTGAGTATTTTTATGACCATTACTTTAAATTCTCTATTAGGCATATTACTTATCTCCAATTCATTTACGTCCCTTGCTGTGATTTTGTGTTCTTTCACTGGGGACATATATTCTGTCTCATTTTTTTCTAATTCTCTGTGTATGTGTTTTATGCACTAGAAAAGTCAGATGTGTCTCCTGCTCTTAAAAGTAGTGGCCTTAAAAAGAAGAGGTACTGTAGTGTCCTGCAATGCAATGTCCCCTGTTTGCCAGAACCTAACATTTCAGACATGTTACCTGTTCTGGGTAGGTTTTGGTCCCTGTGTTTTTAATGGGCCAGTCCCGGGCCACCTTGTGCTTACCTTGACTCAGAGCAGACATTTGCCGGAGATGCAGGAACACCAAACTGCCAGGAGAACACAGGGCCAGGGCAGTCAGTATCAAGAAGGTCCACATCAGCAAGAGGAGACCTGTAGCAATAGGAGTCTTCACCCTTCCTACCCTATTTGATGTGGCCTCTTCTCTACATTTAGCTGTGGAGAGTCTATTCTGCCAGTCTTTGGGTCATTTTCTGGGTTATGTACCCTGATATGGCTGTTATCTAGCTGTATCCATGGGACAAGGTGGGCTTAGGGTCCTCCTACTATATCATCTTCCCCAGAAGTCCCCGAAATCTTTTAATTTTATCTGAGTCCCCCACTCTCTTTTGTTTTCATCAGTATAGCTAAAGGTTTGTCAGTTTTGTTTATATTTTTGAAGAACCAACTCTTGGTTTTGACAGTTCATTAGTATTTATATTAACTTTACTATTTTACACTTCTATTCAAATATATTAGTTTGAAAATGTATTGGAATAACAAAATAAAAAGATGGGTTGATGAAATAGATCTAATCACCTCTAGAAAGTAGCCCACCCAGCAACAAATACAAATTTTCTCCACTAAATTCCCACTCTCTCACCCAAAATGTAGTACATACAGTTTTCTAAATCCATTTTTAGAATCTTTAATATAATATTGAATATAACTCCTGGCATGGCAGGGTAGGAGGCTACTGAAAAAGTAAAATCAAGAGTTAATAAATATATGTGATTATGTTTAAGAGATAGCTAGGGCAAAAGGAAATTCTCAAACTACTCTGATACGTAGGTCCCAGGTAAGAGGAGGGATGCACAAGTTGGGAAGGAGTTCAGTGAAAGGCAACTCCTAAAGAAAGACTAAAATGTATAGGAGCACATGCACAGGAAGATGAGAGGAAAAACTGAAGGAACTAAGCTTGCTTCTGCCATTTCTGGGCTCCATCCTCAATAGCACCTTTTCTGAGGAACAATTGACTTATTCCTGTACAAAGCCAATTTGTACTCCAGGGTGATCTCTCTCCAGGATTTTATAGACAATATTTTCCAAGATAAAATGAGCAGTTATAGATTAAATATTATATGGCCAAGTCTGTAAAATACCTTTTAAAAATCAGGCAAGTCTCCATCTAATTATGCATAAGCCAGATCTGTCATTTACAATGGTATTTGTCAAAGGATTTCCAAACTGTTAGTGTATTTGGCATTAGTTTAATAAACACTGAAGCTTGTAAATCAAAGTGAAGACTTGCTTGTATCCTTTGAGACTTTTGTTACTAACTGCTAAGAATAATTGTATTTTGTGGAGAGAACTGAAAATTGGAAACCAAGAGTGCAAATATGGCTAATTGAAAATAGCTGTTACATCTACTCATTATCTTCCATTTTATTATCTACAATCAGCTGGCACAGATATTATGGAGTCGGGAATACTGACGCTTTTTATTTCAAATCCTCCATATTTGGTTTCTACTCAAATTACCCAGCAATTATATCTAAAAGCAGAACTTAACCTGCTCTCATACAATTATATAATCATTTAATTAGCAGGGAGGTTAGTGGTTCCCTTGTTCTGCTTTGGGGAGACCTACATTTTAATATTGTCTCATTTAAAATATTCTTTAGTAACAAAAAATTTTTAGCATACTGTTTTTAACCAGTGTTAAATCTCTCTAAGTTCAGTTTTGTAACTTTCCTATCAGGCAAATATTCTTCCTTCCATCTATTTAATAACATTTCTCTCTAGTTCTTTGAAATTTACATAATACATTATAGACTCCACGCCGCTGTGCTCTTTTATTCTGACAGAGGGTGCCAGCACCAGAGATCTAGGGGTGGAGCATGAAGTGAAACACTGTGAGGGAAATGGGCCTGTTCAAAGATCACCTTTCTCTTCGATCCTGCTCTTTGCTGGGGTTTGGTGGTGCAATCGATGGTACTGCCATTCTCTCTTTCACCAAACTCAAGTTCAGCATCACCCTCTCTCTTGAGTTCTCATCTCAGTGGCTCTGATTTATCTAATATTGACTTCCTCTTTGGTATTCACATTACCATTGTCCTCACTAACCCCTTACTCTATTACAGGAACCATTTAACAGGACTCCTTGCTTAGGCTCATGTCTCTAATAAATCCTCATGTTCCTTGGTGTGGGCTCCATCTGGCCCTCGCTGCCTCTGCTCTACCTGGCTGGTGACTCTAGGAGCTTCTAGGTCATGTGCCTGAGGGGCCAGTATCAGGTTAAGGTCGCCACAGGCTGCTTGGCCAAATAACATGGTTGCGGAGACAGCAATACTATAAGGTAGCTTAGCTAAACTTCCAACGCACACATACCAACAAAACCACATCAGCTTTCTATTGCTGGTAGTATAACGTTGAAGTTTCTAGCCTTATTTTCAAGGTCTTGTGGTCTTGCGTGATCCACCCTAAATCTACCTTTCTAAGTTTCTTTCCAGATCCTTCTGTCTAGATAGTCTCTGTTCCAGCACAAGAGAATACTTTTATTCCCTCAGCTTATTTTTCTTAAAATGTTAAGAAAATTCACAACTCATCCTTTGCTCATGTTCTCCCTTGCTCCCCTTTTACCTCTTTTCTTCCACATCACCTTGCAATATCCCCCTCAGATGGCATGTTCGCACTGAAGTTTCCACCATTCCCCTTATTCAGAATTAACCTCCCTCCTTTGATCTTTCACCACATGTTGCTCTGCCTATATCATGGCATGACTTTTTCTTTCGTACACTCACTGCTGTACATTGCTCTCTCCTCTACCTAATTGGAAACTCATTGCAGATAGATTTTCATAGCTGTCTCCCACTTTATTTGTCTAAATGTTGATCACAGTGCCTTCCATGTGGTGGGATCAAGATGAACACTGGCCGCTTGAAGGATTTACCATCTCTCACCAGATGCCCGACACAGCATGCCTCACTGAGGTCTGATGTAGCCAGTGCCTCCTGAACATGCTAAGGCTTTAATTCTTCTTCCTCAAGACTCTTTATTCTGTTTTTCAATTATTCAAGATAAGAAGAGTCAGTTGTAGACGATGCCGTGTGACTTCTCTTCTTTTGTATTTGCTTTTGCCTGGATGGGGATGGAAGGAAGGGGTATAGACAGTTCAGACCCTTATGCCCTAGTTTGCCTTTCCACGGCAACTTTCAGAGATCACGGGTCCCAGTGCCCAAATAGTCTCCTTCCTTTACGCACTAATTATTAGTGAGGATGCAGCACAACGTACCTTCCAGAGAGTAGCCATGTGGAGAGCATTAATTTTTCAGAGCTCCATTTCAATAGCATGACTCTGAGCATTTAGCTTCTCCTCCCAAAGAACATACTGTGTGTCCTCTCTCCACCAAGAATAAAGCCATTTACTTGTGGCTCAATGGCTCCTGGTCCTTTGGCACAAGGAAGGGGAGCAAGGCACTCTTGAGTGTGCTGCTCCACAGTCTCCAGGTGCTGGGGAGTTGTGGTGAGTGAAATCAAAGTGGAGTCATGGGGCAACATGGGAAATGAGGGACCTGCAGCACTGGAACTTTACTTTTGGAAAATTGCAAGCAAGATGTTTATGTGTGTGGGGTGTGTATGCATGTGTCTGTGTGCATGTGTCTACATCTGTGTGTGTATGTATTTGAAATTAAAAGAAAAATAGAGAAGGAAGTTAAACTGCACGTAGTATGCCCATCTAGTTCTGAGACTGTGTTTAGAGCAGTCATTAGAAATAGATCGAGCATGGATCTGTTTATCCAACTGACATTTATTATCTGCCCTCATGCAGCTCAAAGGCTTAAAGGTGGGAAAGCCACATACCAAGTACATATAATTTGTGTTACAAAGAAAGAAAGAACTGCCATGAGAACATACACAAGACTGGACTGGTCAACTCTGAAAAGCCATGTTTAAGGTAAAACTTGAGGGAATGGTAGCTGTTAGCTGCATGAAAGGGAGGGTTAAATGAGAGAATTACAGATGCTAAATCCCTGAGACAAGGGACAGTGTAAGCAGAATTTCCTTATGGCTGGAGCTGAAAATAAGTGCACTAAGACAAAAGCAGTAGGTGGGACCAGAACATGGGAGCTGTTCTAGAATATTCTATATCCTCAGGGAGATGGGAGCCCATTAGAAGGTGCTCATCAGGAGAATGAGGAGAGCAGATGTGCATTTTTAAAGCCCAATCATAAAGCAAGGCAAGAGGACAAAACTGGTATGGTTTGGATGTTGAGAGTAACATAATGGCGACATCTATAAGTCTATACTTTCCTAATTATTTGTAAGCTTAAGGATCCTAACTCTTCTGCTCCATTTAAGTGTCAGATGACAACTATGGAAGCATTACTAATTGTGAAAAAAACATTTTTTCCTGCCCAAGAGAAAAGGGATTGTGGCCTCAATTCAGTCTCATAACATAGGTAGTAAGAAAGATAATGAGGGGCGCCTGGGCGGCTCAGTTGGTTAAGCATCTGCCTTCGGCTCGGGTCATGATCCCCTGCTCAGCGGGGAGTCTGCCTCATCCTCTCCATCTGCCTCTCCCCTGATCATGCTCTCTCTCACTCTCGCTCTCTCTCAAATAAATAAATAAAAATCTTAAAAAAAAAGATAATGAATTTCCTGTTCAGTAAATCTTCCATTTCTTCCTAATAGCTTACTATCAATAGCTGTCTACTTTCTATAGCCAAAGTTAATTTTGTCCAAATTTTAAATTTGGCAGAAGACTCCAAGCCCAAAATAATTTGACAGAAAATTCACTAAATCTTTTAATGGTGGGGAATATTGAAAACCAATTTAGAGGAAGGAACATTATAAATGTTATTGGTAAATATCAGAGATTAGTCTATGTGATTTTTAAAAAAAATCACTCATGCCTGGTTTGTCCTTATAAAGAGAAATCCAACCTCGTCTCAAATTTTTGAATAGAATTTTAACGATTGTAAGTTTTGAAGTAAATAGAAATTTCAGAATAGGATACAGAACCTTGAAATTAAAAATAAAGTAGAAATAATCTGATACCATGTGATATTTGAACTTCTTGAGAGTATGCGCATGAAATGGTGGTTTACCTTTGTTACACATTTGAGGTGTCAAGGGTCCCAGTAATTTCTCCTAGAGATGACTACTATCTCCTCAGTTCCCCTTGGGGTCAAGCTGAAGGAGTCTACTTCCTCTCTACTGAACAGTCTCACAGCAAATGTTCCCTGTTCCCCACCTGGTCCACATTTGACATGGTTCCTGTTACTTGTTTCATCCTTTGAATGAAAACTTCATGTCTTCTTTTCAGCTTTCTTGATTTTGCCAGGCCTGACTTGTAATGCTTACTGTACAAGCAATTAATAGGATTTGAAAGGTCAATGGGAAACAGATTAAAGAGCATTCTCTAAATGCCAGCACTCCATGAAGCCAGGTCTGGAATGTGCAGGGTCATCCCTGTAGCCCTTCTGACCTCCCCTCCCTGCCCCCGTCAGTTATTAGGGGGTTTACCAAAGTCCAAACAGCATTAATCAAACTGACAGGGAAAAAATCCTGTATTTGTATGTGCCATTTAGAAAAAGTTATGTTAGCATAAGAAGTTTTGCTTTTGAAAATGTGAAAGTATGCAAGCACAGAGGCATTTTTCTGCTTAGTGTGGGGACACTTTGCACAGGTTTCCTGCAGTACCACTTGGTAATGCTCCTCTTAGCACCCTCACTCCTACACCAATTAGAAACATAAGTTAACAGCTCTGGGCAAATGGTCTCTCAGATGAAGACAAAGGTTTCAGGGAGGCAGGGCAATGACTGGATAACACTGCTACAAGAAGGCAGAATATACAGTAGGTGTTTTCTTATACTGCAACTCTCAAAGGGCATTTGATTTGTCTCTTGGGGCTTAAAACTACTAGTATCGATCAAAATCATCCTTCCTGTACCATAATACCTTAGCCTTGGGTTCTTTCAAATTGTACCAAATATTTTCCAAAATTGAAAATTGGGATGCATTATAGATACTTCGTTCTCATTTTAGCATCATATAATGATTTAATGAGGCTCACTGGGTTACAAATGGGATAGAACATGTGCCCTTGTATTCCCTTTTTTCTCTCTCATAGAATGATCTCATGAGAATGTTGCTATTACTTTATTTCCTTTGGGGGAAATATAGTGCCTTTCCACTGATAAGAATAGTTAATTTCAACCTTACTTTCTTTTTACTACTTTTCAACTTTTTTTTTTTACTACTTTTTTTGGGGAGGCATCTTCCTAATATCCCTTAAAACTAGTCTAATCCAGTATGAACCCAGTACCCTCAGCTCACTAACTGGGATAAATGCCTAACCTTAAAAATTGTTTAGCATTTTACTGTTCAATATATTCTACGACTCACAAGGGTATCAAGAAATAAGATTTAAAAAATCATTATCAGATGAAAGATACTCATCAAATATATGATCATTCTTAAGGAGCAACGGGATTGATTTTTTTCCCCTCATTTGAAAGCATTGACTTCAGGCTCATTTGTAACAAAATGATTTATTTATCATTGCTGAGCAGGGGAAATCGCTTTCCTAAAGTAATAACACTCCTTTATTTTCTAAAAAAATAATTACAGTAGCACATAAGACACTAAGAATTTCTGCTGCCACCCTTATTCTCCCTCTCCATTCTCCAAATCTGCTATTTCCCTTAAAGTTTTTAAATCAGCATACTTGAAATGAGTTTCCTCAGAGTTCTTTTTCTGTCTTTTCCAAAATTTCCTGAGGTTATATATACCTGAATGCCAATAACTGTCTTGTATAGACTGAAATAAAATAAATGAGATGGCTAAATTCATTTTATCTCATAAATGTTACACCTTGTCAATTAAAACAAATACTCCTTTTCTGTGCCAAGAAAACATTTTCTCTTACATTCCCAATCTGCTTCAACTGCCATTGGGTACAAGAAAAACCTCTAACAGATGGGAATCAGTAAACAGCAATTGCAAGTAGAACTGACTATCTGAATAACAAATGCGAGACATATTTTGTGAGTTACCTTGGCAGGCAGACATGGTGTTGAGGGCTTTTTGAGATGCTACACTACTGATTCTGAGGACAAGACTGGGGCCCAGACACCCTCCGACAAAGAAAATATATGTATGCTTTACACAGACCATCACCCTTTATCACACTTTTCACACAGTCAAGGTTGTCAAGACCTTTCTGTTCTGAGAAATACTTGGGAATAGTGAAATATAGGAAGTAAAGTGTGCAAACAAAGGAGGTGTTCCTCCACAGCCAAGAGGCTAACATAGATGCTCTGGAGTCAAGGATCACAAGGTCCTTCCTTAACCTCTAACCTCACTTTGAACGAGAGACAGAAATGTTATTCAGTGGGTAAACATGGTGATTGCTCTCTTTCCAAGAGCACAAACTGTTGCAGAACATGGTGCCTAGGGAAAGGCTTAGATCAGAGCGCGTAGAGGGAGAAAGTTGCCTTCAGAACCAGATTTGCTGGATTGCTGAAAACACCAAACAAGTGAAGTCTCTGACCTCTTCCAAGGCAGAACAGTAAAAAGCTTGTCTCTGCTTTCTACCCTCACCCAAACCTGCTTCATGGGTTGCACCTTTGAAATTTCTCTTTCAGGGATGCCTGGGTGGCTCAGTCAGTTAAGGGTTTGCCTTTGGCTCAGGTCATGATCCCAGGGTCCTGGGATTGAGTCCCACATCGGGTTCCTTGTTCACTGGGGAGCCTGCTTCTCCTTCTGCCTGCCGCTCCCCCTGCTTGTGCTCTCTCCCTCTCTCGATCTCTCTCTGACAAATACATAAATAAAATCCTCTTTTTTAAAGAAATCTCTCTTTCGAGTCTGAGCAGCATGTGCAAGAGGAGCGCATGCCACCAGGAAAGGTCTTAAGTGTGTGCTGAGATGGTAGGTAGGAAAGACACAGGTGGATATCCTCTGTGGCCTTGGCTTTTCCCCATTCACCTATGCTTCTGGATTAAGGTCTGAGACTCTGAGGAATAAACCAAGCTAGTTATCCCTGCACAGACTTGCACAGTTCCGCAAGAAGAAGGAAGATTTCCTTTCAGTCTGGCAACAGCAAGCTGTCCTCCCTAGCAGCCAGTGGAAAGCCACCACCACCACTTTGAACTCGTATTTTCCTCCAATGAACTTTTGTTCAAACAACCCTCCCTACTTCCTCCTTTCCTCTATAAAAGGACACTCTCCTCCTTTGTTCTCTGGACTTGCCTACAGTTTGCAATGGTTTGCTTGTCCTGAATTGCAATTCCTCTGCTATTTCTGAATAAACTCTGTTTTGCTGGCTGAATTGCTTACCTTTCCTTTCAAAAGGTTGACAGTAACAACCTGAATTCTTTCCTATCCTTTCAATTAGAGAGATAGAGATCTTAGAGAAGGACCTGGCAGAAGAAAGCAGGTTTGTAGGAAAGGAACATGTGGGGGCAGTTAAGAGAAGGTTCTCTGAACTTCTAAAATGTCTGTTTCCCATGCCCTAGGATCGCTTTCCACCTTCTCTTTGCCTTGCCTTCTGCAGGGCCCTGCAACAGTGGAGTAGCTAAAAATGTGCTATCAACTCTACTTTTCTCCTAGGACCTTTTATTTGTTTTCAGAAATAAGACCACCGGGGCGCCTGGGTGGCTCAGTTGGTTAAGCGACTGCCTTCGGCTCAGGTCATGATCCTGGAGTCTCGGGATCGAGACCCGCATCAGGCTCCCTGCTCAGCAGGGAGTCTGCTTCTCCCTCTGACCCTCTTCCCTCTCGTGCTCTCTATCTCTCATTCTCTCTCTCTCTCAAATAAATAAAATCTTAAAAAAAAAAGAAATAAGACCACCAACCAACAATAATATAAGACGTGTATGTTCAAGTTATGCATGCTTCATTATTTTCATTAACCTTTGAAATGCTTTTAATACATTCCTATGAAGCAAGAGAATAGTTTGGGATGAAAATTTATCCAAGTGAGATTTAAAATATCATTATGGCTGTGAAAGATTTAGAAATTAGGTTTTATACTGATTGCTCTTCAATTGTTCAATCAACCAAAAGGTAAATGGGGGAATATACTGAGTTTTCTTAACCTCAAACTGATGAAGAACCTCAGAGATTTTTTTTTTCCACAGCATAAGCTTTGAACAGATAATCATAATCATAGTATGTTTATATTCAAAATCATCATTATCAACACCAAAAGATAATTTTTGTCATGCTTTTACACACTGACTTGTCTATGCTGAGTCACACAGAGGGACTAAACAAGGGCCCTGCCTTTCCTATCAGTGTCCTTGTTTTGTTTGGTTTGGTTTGTGTGTCCGGTCTTTCACAAGTCTCCCTTCATCCCCTCCAGGGAGCCACTCTGCTCATTACCTGTCCCTGGCCTCCCAAATGACATTTGTGTACTTCTTACCATCTCTCTGTGTCCCTCACCAAGTCCTTCTCCAGGACTCAGCAAATAAAGCTAAGCCACACTGTGCTCCAGATATCTTAGTAAATGCCCAACCTGTTCAATTACAGTATATTTAGGAAAGTCCTTATGTTCTTGTGGTATATCGCTGCCAACCTACCTGGAGCTGATCTGCTCTACTGCACAGTATATACATCTATGTATAAGTTCTATGCAGAAATAACTTGCACTAAGAAACACAATGAGCTCTAATATGAAAATGCACAGCTACTTAATCATAATAGTAGTATTTGTATTCACTATTTATATACTCTACAGAAACTGGCATAATAAAAATATAAGATAGCAGATTCTAGGGCTTCACATAAACCAGTCTTTGCGTAGTGCCACTGTCCTAGAAACAGCACAACAGTTGGTGAATAACGTAAAGCTTTCTTGGGTAATTTCTGAGAGCAGGATGTAGGAGTACTGTACATTGCTTGTGTCTACGCATGTCCAGTTAGAAAAACAAGAACTCTAGGTATTTCAAATAGATTTGATTAGAAAATTGGTTATAAAAGTAACAAAAAAATGTACAAAAAGAAAGAGAAAGAAAGAAGGGATGAAGCTCCCCCAGAGACTGCAGAATTTACTGCCATTAGTAACTGCAGAATGTCCTCACTGCTCCTGGGGCCAAGGAAACAAAAGGGAGATGATGATGTGACCCCATGTCCACATGGCTGTGCTGCTGTGGATGCTAGAGTTCCTCCAGAACCACTGCTGATGGAAGCCGGGAGCCCACACTCCTTGTGACACTACAGGAGTGAGAGCCCAGGAGTGCTGGGCTGACACATCTGTTGGAGCCTCCACTGCTGCTGATGCAGGAACGCAGGCTGGCACTCACTATCACTTGTCAAATGCACGGCTAGGAGTAAAACATTGGCTGAAAATAAGGATCTGCCCTCCCTCCCATCTTCCAATGTCTTGCCAATGCCTCCCATTATCAGCAACTTACTGGAAATCTATCCCAAGGGAGTCTGGAAAATGTAGTTTTCAGATATCCTGCCCCTATGATACAGAAAAGACCACAAATAGGGAGGACTGGGGCAGAACACCAGACAAATGGCCATTTCAATGCTTTGTATAGAAAGTTCTATATGCAGATAGCTCTGTAGGAAGCCTGGTTGGCATCTCTTTCCCAAGTACTCCTACTCATATCACCTGCTAATCAGGCTTTCCTGTTTGTGTGGTCACTATTTCTGGCTTTCCTGATTTTTGTGGTTTTTGCTTGTCTCCCTCTCCCTCACCCTTTCTGTGTCACCATTCTCTATCCCTGAATTCTCACAGGCCGCCTGGATTTCCACTTGTGTTCACCAACTGTGTCAATGACTCTTAAGGCAGCTGGAGTTTCAGGGGCTTCTTAACCATATTTTCCCTTATTCCATTGTTCAAAGTAGTGTGTGGGACAGCATAGAAACCAGTTTTTTTGTTTTGTTTTGTTTTACTTTACCTGGTTGGTTTCATTAAAAAAAAAAATCACTTTATGCTATAGCCTGAATGTTTGTATCCCCCTGGAAATTCCTGTGTTGAAATCTTAATCCCCAATGTGAATGTATTAAGATGTGGGCCTTTGGTAGGTGATTAGGTCATGAGAGTAGAGCCTTCTTGAATGGGATTAGTGCCCTTATAAAAGGGAGCCCCAGAGCTCTCCCCTCTTCTACCATGTAAAGACAGAGCAAGATAATGATGCATGAACATGGAAGTGGATTCTCACCAGACACCAAACTTGCCAGCCCCTGGATCTTAAATTTTCCAGCTTCCAGAACTGTGAGAAGCAAATTGTTGTTGTTCATAAGCCGTCCAGGCCATGGTGTTCTGTTAGAACAGCCTGAACTAAGAGAACTTACTGCAGGAAGAAAACTCAAATTGGAGGTCAGAGACAGGTTCTTGTCCTGGATTCACTAATAATTTGATATTAGAAATGAAAGGGGTTGGATGTGATATCTAAATTCAATCCTACTCAATTATATGAGGTTTTATAAAATTCATTTATGTCTAAAATAACCAGTGTCTCAATTTTGAAAAACTTTCATGGGTATAGCATTTAAAAAAGGAAGAAAGGTAGATTCCCATACCAGGAAAGAAGACATATATCTATTATAAAATCAGTACACAGACTCCAGAAAATAGTGCAAAATGCCCTTCCTCGATTTTCCTCAAAGTAGCTATCATTCTGTAGCAGGTGTCCTGGATCTGCTCCCACCTTCTTTCCCCCACACTTCACAGTTCCTCAGTCTCTTTGCTGTCACCGTAGAGTTGCACTTTTTCCTCTTTTCCTCCATCTCAAAAGGCCTGCCATTCAATTTCACATGGGCATTCCCTTGCTAAACCTAGAAGAATATGGCTTCCAAACTCATGTCATGACAATGTGAGTCATCTGCTCTTCCTTTAAAACTTGGAGTGACACATCTACCACGCAAAGAAACTTCCTCTTGCTGATATTGACCAAAACTTAGAACACGATCTTTCAAGACATATTATCTCTCTAGCTCTTTCCTCATCTTTTCAATCACTTTATTTATTACCCTAGATATCTATGACTAAAGATGCAAAAATACAGGTCACAGTATAAGAGATGTGGGATGAGAAAATCCCAGTCTATCTTGCTTCAGAATGTACATAGAGTTAACTACATCATAAACTGTAAAGAAGGAACAAAAGAGTTTTAAAATTAAAGAAGGCTATAGCATAAGGAATGAGGGGAAAAAACAGATTAGTCTACTTCTTGGCCTATGGCCATGCATTTCTGTACATACGGTTTATTGCACTCTTTCTTCACTCGATAACAATGAATGCTTCAATGAAATATATAATCAAGGGAGTTGCAGAAAGAAAACTAAGAGTCTTAGTAAAAGGTACTAATGTTTATTGGTAACAGTCAAATCAGAAATGTATATTAAAATGAAGTTTAAAAACTAAATTTCATATTTGAACAAAAGCAGCTTATTTGCAAGACAGTCCCATACATTCCCAGATCTTGTCCAGAATTTGTAACATCTGCTTTTATTGTTTAGAAGTATTTTGTTCACTGCATAAATCAATCCTTTAAAAAATTGTTTATATTAAGGAACATGATAAAACAAATCCCACTTTTTAAGAATTTTCATAGGGCTTGGGGATTTTTAGTAAAAATAGAAAGAAGGGAAATGAGTAAACAGCAATATGCTCATTTCATCTATTTTGAGGTCCACCTGTTTAAAGCCATTAAATGCATGTTTTTTTTCCTGTGATAAACAAATTATATGAAAAAATTAGTATGTATAAGTCAATTTAGATGGGCTTGCAGATAGAAAATTAGGAAGATTCAAAAGATACCTCAGATTTAATAGCCAGTCCCCATTTTGAAGTTGGGACGAAGTGGGCTTAGCTATGCAATCTTGGGTACTTCATTTTCATCCTCTATAGAAAGAGAATTTTACTATTTACCTCTGGTTGAGTTTTTTGGGGAATTTCTGAGTCTTGTATAGTAAGGGCAAGGTACATACTCATCCTTCAGTTAATAATGTGTATTATCATTAAAACAGGAAATGTACATGAATATAGTTCTATGTGCCTGCATCCACACATATTTCTTCTTCTTGTACATTAGATCTTGTGGAATCCCAATGAGCTGTGGTTTCTCTCACTAGTATGTTCCAAAGAGCACTAGACTACAGCTGTCTGTCATATACAGGAGCAGAACTGGCTACTATTTCTGGCTCAGTGACTACAGTCTACAACACCTTGAGTTGGTCATGTACCCTTTGTCCATTTCTTATATTTATAATTAGGAGACGATAGTAAGTGGTCACAGAAGTGCCTCATAGCTCTCATATCCTGTGACTCTTTGAAGCTGAATCCTATGCACTGTTAGGTTTTATTACTGTATTATTATATGCCTTCTACTTTTTAGGATATTTCACAATAGGGAACACATAATTTCCTTTGGGATATAAAATAAGATTCCTGAATGACATGACTGCATATTCAGCAATAAGCAACACGTTGATACTCATAGTTTTACTTATGTGAGGGACTTAATATTACTGTGTAATCTACATATGCCTCTGTGCTCTGAGCAGCTTCTATCCTTAACCTATGGCATTCCTCAACAGTTCTCATCATTTCACTTTATCCCTCCCCCAAAAAGAAGGACCTATTTCAGTGAGCATTAGTTAGAAATGGACATTTTATTAAGTATCTTTTGAAGAAACATGAATGGGGGAGGCAGTGTCATCAACAGCACAGCAATTCACCTTTCTGTTAGTCTGGGTCCTTTGAGAAGCAGACACTGGTGCAGGATTAAATACGCAAGGATTTTATTAAATTCCTATGAGAGAAAATGGTAAAGGAGAGAAGGCTGGAGAAAGCATCTGAGATTGTCATCCAGTCTAAGCAAGTTTCTTCAAGGCCACTGGGGCGACCCTGAGCCAAAGTTGACCACGAGGAGCTCACGTCTCCCAGGAACAAATTGCTTTAGTGTCGTTACTGCCCTCAGGCATTGGCTGGGAGCAGCCCATGACATATGCAGCTACAGCACAAATCCAGGATGGATTTCAAAGCTCATCAGCCAGGCCCGAGGTCAGTAACCCTGTCTCTAGTTGGAAACCTATGAGGAGTAGTTTCATGGCCACCAGGGATCTCTCTTCCAGTACCCATTTGCAAAGTGCCACCAACTGCCCCAGTGAAACTCCCTTTTAGTCTTTCAAGCTTCCTTCACTTGAGGACTCTCCACCAGAGCATTTCCACATCTCTTCCTTTCTCTTGTCTCTTCTGAAGGCTCATCTAAATTTGCATCATCCATCATTATTTTCACTCAGGGAATTAAACATCCATTAGTTACCAGAATTCACCATCCACAGAAGGCCGTGATGACACAGAACACAAAACTTTTCCTGCCATGTTACAGCAAAGCCATGCTGTCATCGAACCCTTCTGTCCCATTTACTATCCAGTACTCCATCCCCTGGCTTCTGGATCCACACACTGTCCTTTTAATTGCCAAATCTACTGGACATTTTACAGTTATTATTCTTGACTTCTATATCCATTTGACATTATTGATCATCCATTTCTCAAAATTCTGTCTTTCATGGACGACTGTGATCGAGTACACTGCCCATTCTCCTTGCATCTTTATGACCATTCCTTTTCTTTTTCCTGTTTTTGTGCCTCCCCATTCCTTAAATAGTGGTGTCCCCCAAGCCTTGTGCTCTTTTCACTCTATATACTTTCTGTAGAAACTTTATTCTCTGCTGTGTAATAATTTTCATTTGTGTAATGTATTATTTATCAAGCTCCTAGTTTGAACCTTTTACAATACTGTGTCCTAAGGATGAAATTATAGGGGAAAAAAAAATCTCTGGCTTTAAGGTACATATTGTCCAATGGGGGAAATATAAAAGTCAATAAGCAATTACAGGACAATGAGATACTGCTTTATTAGGTGAGTGCACATGGTTTAGGGTGCCACAGGAGGGCATCTAACTTACACTTGGGAGATTAGAGAAGCTTCTTATAAGAAGACAATCAACATTGTGTAATAATAACTATAAGGGGCAGTAGGGCATTCTGAACTAAGAAAGCGCCACACTTGAAGGCATAATTAGTTTGGTATATCTGCAATATTGCATGAAAGGAAAAGGGAGAGGCTGGGTCAAGAAATTGTTGTAAAGTGAAGCTAATGAGAGGAAGAACCTTATGTGCTAGGTTGTGGTCTTTGGATCTTGTGCTAAGAGCACTGAAGATTGCTGATGGGTTTGAAATGAGAGCATTACTTAGTTTATTGAAAAGTTTTGGAAGCTCACACTATAGAAAGGACGGCTTAGAAATGGGATATCCTTGAAATAAGAACACTATCTAGGAAGTACTTCAGGTCAGTTCAATAAAGTATTATTTAAGCCTACTATGTATCAGTTACTTTAAAATGTTTAAAAATTAATACAGGCTTAGAGTCATGTGTATGATACAATCCTATTAAAGCCAAAAATAAAATCAAAGCAAAACAAAAAAGAACACTAAAAGTATATGTACGTATTTAACTTACATATAATTTAATGAACTACTGTAACTCAGTTACCAAAACCGGAAATCCTTCACTCTTCCACTTCCCGCTCCCCTGACATCCAATATCCAATATCACAGTCAATCACAGCTAACCAGGCCCTACTTATGTGTCTGACGGGACTCCTCATTGACCTCATCTCCCTTCTCCTTTCCTGGTCTAAAGTCCAAAGTCCACTTTGTATAGATTCCATTTTTCCATTTCCCCGGTCTCCACCCTAGTCAGCGCCACCATCATCTCTTGTCTAGCCTCCGGCAATAGCTTCCTAAATAGGTCCCAGATTTTCATTCTTCCCCTCTGTGATCTATTCTCCACTTAGTAGACACAATAATCTTTACGTAATGGAAGTCAGATTAGGTGATTCTGCACTTAAAATCTTCCAATAACTTTTTGTTGTATTTAAAATAAAACAAAACTCTGTCCCAGGCCCTAAAGAGCCTCTTCTAATCCAACCCTAGTCAGGTTTTGCATCTCATGCTACCCAGCTTCATCACCTTCACCATGTTCAATCACATTGAATTTCTGCAGTTTATAAAATAGGCTGTTTTTCTTACATGCTCCATTCTGCAAGATATATCCTGTATCTGCCCTTTTCACCTCCTTCATGGTTACCACCCTGGTCCTTAACACCACCATTTCTTGCCTAGTTATTCAAATAGCTTCTTATCTGGGCTTCTTGCTTCCACTCTGTGCCCCATAAGGCAGCCAAAATGATCCTTTTAAAATGTAATTGCTGAAAATTCTTCAATAGCTTCTCATTACATTTAAAATAAAATCCAGCAAGCTAAGCACAACCAAGCAAGCCATATATATATCTGGTCTCCTTGCTGACCTCAAAATCCCTCTACTTTCCTATGTTCTCCCTCTACTTCAGTCATGCTGGCCTCCTCCCTAGTCTTCAGACACACCAACTTCCCTGAGGATCTGCAGCTCCTTCAGCCTGGACCCTCTCTCTTCAGAAGTCTGCAGACTCTGGCCTTCACTTCTAGTTGTCTACTCAAACAGTATCCCCTTAGACAGATCTTCCCTGGCCACACCCATGTCTCTATACTTGCCCCCATCTGTTTCTATCCCATACGTTTGTTTATTGTTCTTTTAAAAGTTATCACTATCTAACATTATAATGTATGTTTGTACATTGCCTACATCATTCCTTACAATATAATTTCTTGAAGATATCACTGAGTTTTTTATTGTTTCCCCAATATTCAGAACAGGGCTTCACACACAACAGGCATTCAATATATAATTGTTGAATGAAATTACTGAATCAGAGCCTGGGGAGCCCTATTAATTAATACATTTAGAATATAGGCATTTATTAGAATAAATTAAATAACTTCTGAGAATTTTCTTGCCCAATACCTTTTAAGATTTTATTTACTTACTTATTTTAGAGAGAGAGAGAGTGTGAGTGGGGGAAGGGGAGGAAAGGGAGGAGCAGAAGAGGGAGAGGCAGAGAATCTCAGGCAGACTCCATGTTGAGTACTGAGCGCATCAAAGGGCTCTATCTCAGGACCCTGAGATCATGACCTGAGCTGAAACCGAGTCTGAAGCTTAACTGACCGAGCCACCCAGTCACCCCCGCAACATGCCCAATATATGAATAACACAACTGAGCTATGCTCAGATGAGAGGAATCCAATGCAATAATAGATTTGTGGGAAAAATAGTAACAGATTTAGTTTTTAACTAAAATATTAGAGTATAATAAACTAGTGTTTTTATATGCTATTTTTAAATATATCAGTGATTTTGTTAGTGATATTTTTTAAATATTATTCATATATTCTGTTCTTTTTTTAACCTCATAGATTAGCTTCATAAACACAACCAGCTGAATGTAACTCAATAAAGCTGTGGCTACCAATATTTAACTGTTGACAGGAAGGAAAAATGACTCTTTGCTGAATTATTTTCATAAAAGATGACGACTCTCTGCAGAGTTAGTCTCACAAAAGAATAAATATTGCGTGGATAAAATATTTCAAAACTGTATTAAAATAGGCTTTTTTGATAACTTAAGAGACTACATTTTAGGTCCATGGATGTCAATAGACTTTGTTTCTTTAGAGAATGAAAACATCAGATGTCTTTGACTTCATCTAGTTTTAATAAAAATATTTCATGGAGTTACATTTTATAAGCTCCTTCACACTATATTAGTTGATGATTGTTCCAACTACAAATTCTAGCCAAATTAACACAGGCTTCAAATAAATCAGTGTTTTAAAAAAAGCATAAACCTTAATCATACATTGTTATAAGTTGTTATAAATTTCAATTTACAATGTTATTGTAACATTGTTACATACATATATAATATACATTGTTATAAATTTCAAAGTCTCATTTTGTAAAAACCAGGGTGTTGTTCCTAAAAAAAAAAAAAAAAAAAAAAGCAGCGGCCATTAAATCTGCAGATCAGATCCTATTAGAATGTAAAAATGTGGGGCACCTGGGTGGCTCAGTCCTTCAGCTAAGGTCATGATCTCAGGATCATGGGATCGAGTCCCGCAACAGGCTCCCTGCTCAGCGGGAAGCCTGCTTCTCCCTCTCCCACTCCCCCTGCTTGTGTTCCCTCTCTCGCTGTGTCTCTCTCTGTCAAATAAATAAAATCTTTTTTAAAAATGTAAAAATGTTCCTGTTTGCCAAATTTACTCAAGTCAGTAGATTCAAATATTCTCTAAACAACTAATCAGTAAAAAAAAAAAAAAACCTACAAAATTTATTCAGTTTATTCAGAACCATTTCCCGAGGATCTTCTCCTCATGAAGGGCTGTGCCAGTATAAGGATCCAAAAATGAACAAACATGCTCTGAGAGCACTTGAGATGCTCTTGAAAGGCTGTTCTTCACAGCCGGGTAAGCAGTGAAGTTGATCACAGAACTAGAAATGCCCATGTTGGAATGGACTCTTCAACCAACCATTTGAGGTCAGCATACTTCCTGTGATATTCCTACCAAGTCTCTACTCTACAAATACCAGTGAAAGGAAAAACATTTTCTTCCAAAGGACAAGTTAGACATCTGTAAAGTGTACATGATTAGAAGTTCTGGGTCTTTTGTTTGTTTGTACAGCAGCTAATTATATAGCTCCCAATAATCAAATCTATTTCTCCTCCTCAGGATAAAAAAGTAAAGATGTAGGAAAACACAAAAGATGTGAAGGACAGAAAGGAATCTACTGTGACTCTCAACCTTATTATGGTTTATAATTATGAGATGGAGTAAGCTAAATAGAAAAAAAAGAAAAGTATGTAATATTCAATTTACATAAACATGCAGATTGATCCATTATGATTCTTTTTAACAAAGCACTTAAAACCACATTTAAATTACAAGTGTTGATGTTAATATAACCTTTCTATTGATGGTAATAAAATATACAAAACCATATCAAATCTAATTCTCAAACCAAATATAATAATTCAGTTTTCCAGAAGCCAAATTTTCTTCAATCTCAAGCGTCATGCAGTACTAGTAATGAATTTTTCTGTTAAGTTATGCAACATTAGAGAAGTGTCCACATGCCATTTTGCAGTATGTATGCAATGAAAATATAAACACCTCCCATAATGCAATGTGCTTTCTTGACTGAGAAGAAAAAATATACATGTGCTGATTAAAAGAAAACCAATGGACTGTGAGAAGCATTAGGGGAAGGAGATACAAGTGGGGAAAAGAGAAAAAAAAGTAAAACAGGAAAATGCTGAGGGTGACAGTAGAGAAGATAGATTTAAAGTGACACAAACTATAATAGCAAGGCTCAGTGACAATGCTGAGAATCAAAGGCTTTAAAAGCAGAGAAAGAGCCAATTCTAAAAGACCACAAACTGGGAGCTCTGAGATTGCACGAATGTGTGTGTGCATGTGAGTTATGTGTGTATTTATGACATGGTGATGGTAAATGTGAAGGATTCACATAACATGTTGAAATTAATTGTCCCTGAGGGCATATATTTTTTTTTTTTTTTTTTATTGCTGCCATAATAAATTACCACAGACTTAACAGCTTAATGCAATGCCCATTTCTTATCTCATATTTCTGTGGATCACAAGTCAGGGCATGGTGTGACTTCACCGGGTTCTCTGCTTAGGGTCTCAACAGGGCTGCCCACTCGCCTGTGGTCTTAATTTGGAGGCTCTGGGGGAAAGTTTCCAGGCTCATGTAGATTGTTGGCAGATTTCAGCTCCATGTTGTAGAAGGAGGTCTCTGTTTCTATGCTGACTGTTGGATGGGGATTATTCTCAGCTTCTAGAGGCCTTCCACATTCCTTGGCTTGTGGCTTTCTTCATATTCAAGGCCAATAATGGCATGTTCAATCTTTCTTATATTTATAATCTCTCATATTTTCCTTTATTCTTTTGAAGGGTTCAAGTGATTAGCTCAAGCTCACATAGAATATCGAGGATAACCTTCCTATCTAAAAGTCAACTGATTAATAACATTAATTATATCTGCAAAGCCCCTTTACCATGTAACATAATTACTGATGGAATACTAGGGAATGAAGATCTAAACCTACCTAAGAAAATCTGAAAACTAGTTTTCAATCAAGCTGATCTACATATCATTTAGACAGTTGCGAAAATAATCTGAACACTTTAAAGGAAGACAAGGGGCACCTGATTGGCTCAATTGGTTAAGTGTCTGACTCTTGATTTTGGCTCAGGTCATGATCTCAGGGTTGTGAGATTGGGCCCCAATCTCTCTGGCTCTCTAAAAAAAGGAAGGAAGGAAGGAAGATGGTAGGAAGGAAAATTCAGACTCAGTAGTGTACCATTAATAAATCATAGCATTTAATCAAAATTGTTAGGCAGGTAAAGGAACAAAAAATATGACTCATAACTAGGATAAAATTGGTCAATAGAAACAGATGTGGAAGAAACAGAGACCATGGAATTTGTGGGTAAAAGCCTTAAGGGAGGTATTTCAAATGTGCTCTAAGAATTAAAGAAAAACATGACAAAAGAGAAATGAGGAAAAAAAAAGAAATGGAAGCTATTAAAAAAAAACATGGAACTTTAGAGCTAAAGAATATAATATCTAAGTTGAAAAATTCACTAACTAGGTTTAAAAGCAGATAAAAACTATGGAAAATATGGAAAAAATGTGAAGATAGCACAACAGAAATTATTCAAAATGAATCATTTTGGGGGGACTAAAAATAGACTCTCAGTAAATAGTGGGAAAATAGACATCATATAACACACATGTCAGTGGGACCCCAGAGGGAAGTGGGTTGGGAGGGAAGAAAAATATTTACCAAATAATGACTAAATATTTCACTGGTTTAATGAAAATCATAAACTCCCTAATCTAACAAACTCAGCAAACAAAAATCAGGACAAACCACATGAAAACACCATAAGTCATCACAAGATGAAATTTTTGTAAACCAGTGATAAAGAGAAAAACTTTAAAGCACCTAGAGAAAAAAAAAAAGACAAAATACACACAGGGGAACAAAGACCACCTTCTCAATAGAAATAAAGCTGGACAAAAGATAATGAAACAACTTAAAAAAAAAAAGTCAACCTGGAACTATATATCTAGCAAACAGAAAAACTATCCTTCAAAGATGATGGTGAAGTAGAGACTTTTTTCAGGAGCAAAACCTGCAATAATTTGTCACTAGCAGACTTGCACTAAAAGAACTGTGAAAAAGTTCTTTGGGGTAAAGAAAAATGACACCAAAAAGAAACTTGGATTTACATAGAGGAAAAAAGTACTAGGATGTTACTTTGGAGGAAATATAAAATACCTCATTTTAAAAATTAATTTAAAGACAAATGGTCTAAACACTACATTTAAAAGTAGAGATTTTTCAGACCAGATGTAAAAGAGTGAACAACATTCTGCATAAAAGAAACTCACCATTAAATATATATATTTATAAATTTTAAAATAAATTATATAAAAAATATATAAGTATATACATTTAATATAAAACAGATCAGTGAAAAGTTCTTTTAAAAAATAAAAATATATTACATAAGCACTAATCATAAAGAAGGTATGCATATATTAACAAAGAAAAATGTGATCAGATAAAGATATTTTATAATAAAAATAACAGTTCATCATGATAAGAGGACATAACTGTCTTAACTGTGTGCACACCAAATAACAGCTTCAAAGCACATGAAGTAAAATTTGACAGAACTTGAAGTAGAAGTAAATTCAAAATTAGAGGGAAGACCAAGGTAAACTTAGAATTAGTTATTTTTATTCATGATTTCCAACTCCCTTCTAATACGTTTTCAAGATCTTATAGTTCCAATAATGTCCACGTTATCTCTTCCCAGAGCATGTCTTCAAACCAAGGATGATTTAAACACAAAGACAGCACTCATTCTGCCAGCACAGGACTATTAGGGCTGAGTCAAAGGATTTGAGGGCCCAAGTTTTTTGTCTTTGATTCAGTCTGCCATATTAAGGGTCCCTTTCCTTCTCAATCAGTTGCCTAACTCCATCCAAATGGAGTCAGTGAAATTATGCATTCAACACATACTACAATTATGCAATCCATGAAATTAGTTTTAAGGACTTATCCTTTGTGTACCTGACTTTTGGATGTGCAAGGTATCTTTTAAAGTCACCATAGTAGTTTTGGGACTTTTCCACCTGTGCCTTGAGATTTCAAAATCTAAAACTTTTTGTTTTCTCTAAGTTCCCCAGCACAGCCTAAAGCAGTATCAGTCCATACTATTTGTAATCACCATTGGAAGTAGGATAGATCAGGCTCTGTCTTCTCTCTTTAATGTACCTCACCATTGTTTCTCTATGGGGGCGGCTGCATTGCTCTACAGACTAAGCTACTCCTGGATAGCCTCTCCTCACAATCCGGCCTCCTAGGACTTCAGTGGTAAAACCATTTCCACATGTAGTGCCTTGAACACAAGCAGTGGTAGCTATTACTAGTCTCTGGGTGACTTGACATCCCTTGTTTGTTCCTTTAATCCTGCCTCACTCTTCTAAGTAGTCAACTAATGATCTGTATTCAAACTCTTGAGTGAATTCTGTCTCCTCTTGTACCAAATGACAAGCATTTGGTACCAAAAGTTGCTGTACCCAAGATGGAACTCTGAGTTTATGTTACTTATATATTAAGTAAACATATGGATGATGTCCCTGCTGAGGACACTTTGAAAAATGACAGTTTGTGGCATGCAGCGGTCTTCTGAGTAGTCAAATTATCACCGGTGGCATAGAATGGAATGCTAATATAGTGCAAGTCTTTGGATGATCAAGTGGTTACTAAACTTGAAAACTGGCCAAAAAAAGAGAATAAACAAGAGGATCTAGATAAGAAGATCTGTACAATCACCCCCTGGTGTAGAACACAGCAAAAAGTGAAAATATGATTTTGGGGTGATGGCAAATGAGATTTAAGAAATATGTTTGTTGTCCTTCAGAAAACCTTTGATATTTTTGCTGGGTCATTAGGCTGAAACATTTCAATGGCTTTTTAAGTATCAGTAAATAAAAAGGTTGAGGCAGCTGTCAGGAGCCATCTGATATTCAACTCGATTTTAGAGAAAAGCACAAGAATATCTTAGAACATAAAGAAAACAATATACTTTTCTCAACATCTAAGTGAAATTTTATTTTTATTATGTTTTCTATATGAAAAGTCATTTGTTCAAATTCTGGTACATTATGATATTTAAATAATTTCACACTGTCTTGCCTCATGGATACACAGGGGATGAATGTGGAGATTTTTGTTATTTCTAGAACACTTCTTAGACAAAGAAATTATGATATGCTATTTTTTCTGTTACATAACTGATACACTAACTCTCAAGCTAGAGACATGGTTTTCAAGGCCAACCACATATGCTTACTTGTTATTATTTTTCCCTCAAACCAAATAAATTGAAATGGATGATATGGGGGACTGGATGATTAGAGATCATGCTATATGACAAGTAAAACTGCTCAATAGGGACACACAAATAAACACATATAACTTTTAAAGCAATGGATGAATCTCATGAAAATCTGCATGGGCAGGAGCTAAGCAGAAGCAAAAGCACAGAGAAGTGATCATGGAGCCACTAGATCTTCTAGGACCATAAGATATCCTGAAGGAGATCCCTGTGGCCTGAAGTTTGTGATCTGAGACCACCTACATAAAGCCAGAATCCTAGGAAATGGGATATCAATCTTCTCAACTGCTGTCTCAACTTGAATGACCCTGGATGAAAAATAGATTTTCCCTGTTAATCTGATATCTACTGGCTTGTTATTGGTTTGGAGCCTGAATCTATACTGTTTATGTAGCCCTCAGTATACAAGCTGGAAATTGTAATATAAAGTGGATCTGGGTCTATCATGCTCACATGGACCTGAGAGGAAGGACAGATCCTACTGAGGTACAATTTAGGCTGACAGCTAGCTTATCAACAGACTACAGTGAAATGTCCTCGATGTATTCAGAGAAAATAATAGTCAATCTAGAATTATTTACAAGCTAAAATAATTTTCAAGAATGAAAAAAAAATAAAGATAAAGAAAAACTGAACAAGTTTGCTTTTAACTGACCCTCAACAAAATAACTTCTTCAAAAAGGAAGGAAAATGGTGCCATAAGGAAGGTCTGAAATCCATCAAAGAAGGGAGAGTAAAGAATATAAGAATAAATCTACGTATATTTTGATTTTATAAAATATAAAATAATGTTTGTAGGTTTTAACATAAACTAGAAATTTTAAGAATTTGACAATCGTAAATGTGCTCTGAGAAGGGTGATGAAAAATAAAACATTTTACGGTCTTTGGATTTAAGAAGTAAAAATATTTATTAACTTTAGAACTTATATATACAAGCTCAAATTGTAAATATTATAATGCAAGACATAGCTTCCTAACAGTTAAGGGGAAGAAAATTAAAAACCTTAATCACTTCATAAGGAGCCAGAGAAAGGGTATATGGACACAAGAAACATGAAAAGCAGAACATACAGAAGGCTCAATAATACTTATAACCAAGCCTTAAACAGCACTTTGAATTGCTGATGTTTGAAACATGTTTATGCCAATTGATTTATTACAATACTGTTTTGAGGCACCTATTATTATCATTATCCCATGTTATAGGTACAAATCTTAGGCAGTGAGAGAGAAAATTATTATCCATGAGAAAAGTCAAGAGAAGGCAAGATTCAAACCTAAGCAGTCTACCCCGAGTCTTTTAAATACCACCAAAACACACAACTTAAAAAGAACTATTATTTTACCAAACATTGAAATAAACATACTGACTGAAATGTCCAGTTTTCTAGCAAGAACTGTCTTGCTGAATTGGAAAAGTCCATCTACTTAGAAGAGACATCCAAAGTAACCTAAGATCTTTGTTATTGCAATTATCAATAGTTTGTTCCTTTTTATTGAATGTTTCCTTGTATGTACTTACCATTATTTGTTTCACCATTTCTATGATTTGATGGACATTGGGTTGTCTCCCATTTGAGGCTACTGTGAATAAAGCTGCCATGAACATTTCTATATAAGCATTTTAGACGGTATACATTTCCATATCTTTTAGGTTAATACTTGAGTAAGAAATTGCTAAAGAGTTCCCCAAAGTGGCTGTACCATTTTACAAATCTATCAGCAATATATAAGAATTCTGACGACTCCATAACCTTGCCAAATCTTGTGATTTTAGTTTTTAATTTTAGTCAATTGTGTGTACTGATATGTCATTGAGATTTTAATCTACATTTCTCTGATAACTAAAAATGTTGAACAGCTTTTCATCTGCTTGTAGTTTATATATCTTACATCATTAAGCATCTGTTTCAAACTTTAGCCTATTTGCAATTGTTCTTTTTATTACTATTATTGTGGTGGTGGTGGTTGTTAAGTAGTTGTAAAAATGCTTCATACCTTTGGATACAAGTCCTGTGTCAGATATGTGTTACAAACATTGTCTCTCAGTAGGTGGTTTGATTTTTCATCTTAATTAACTGAAGAGTAGATATTTTAAATTTTTTCCTGCACATAAAAAATTCTAAGAAATATAGAAAAAGCCTAGTAAAACTAATGAGTGAATGTAGCAAAATTTTAAGACACATTCCCAGTGTACAAAAGTCAACTGCACTTATATATGTAGCAACAGATAATTAGAAAATAAAAATTTTAAACATACCTTGTATAAGAGCATCAAATATTTGTATTTATGGATAAATTCAACAAAAGATGTGGGAAAATTTCCACAGTGGAAACACAGCTGAGAGAACTTAAAGTTCTAAATAAATGGTGAGCTATGCCCTTGTTCATTGTTTTTGAAAATTCAGTATTTTTATGATATTTTACTCAAATTAATCTATAGTTTCAAGCAATTCCAATTAAAATAGCAGTAGGGTTTTTGTGGAAATTGGTTAGGGGATTCTAATATTTTAAATAAAAATGAAAACAACCATAGAATAGTTAAAACCATATTTTCTAAAAAATACAAAAAGTGACTAAGGTTTCCATATTGATTAATTTTTTTATGAGAATTCCAATCCTATCTACTGTGGTACACTATCCTTACATTAAAGTTAATTTAAAACCTTTTGTTTTAATTCAAGTATAATTACCATACAGTGTTATATTAGTTTCAGGTATACCATATAGTGATTCAACAAATCTGTATTAGTGCTCACCACAAGAAGTATAATCATCATCTGTCATCAAAGTGTTTTTACAACTTATTGACTATATTCCCCATGCTATACTTCTGATCTCCCTTATTTTGTAACTAGAAGTTTGTACCTTAATACCCTTTATTTCACCCATCCCCTACTCACCTCTGGTAACCACAAGTTCCTCACTATATTTCAGAGATAATGTTTTTCCTGGTCTCTATTATCATTTGTTTCCTTTCTTAATTTCCCCATATAAGTGAAATTATGTGGTTTTTGTCTCTGACTTACTTCACTTAGTATTATACTTTCTATATCTATCCATGTCACTGCAAATGACAAGATTTTGTTCTTTCCATTTTATATGTAACAAGTTCTTTATCCATTCATCTATCAAAGGACATTTGGACTGTTTCCATATTTGGCTACTGTAAAATAATGTTACAATAAAAAATGGGGGCGACATATTTTTTTTGAATTAATGTTTTTTTCTTTGAGTAAATACCCAGTAGTGGGATTACTGAAGTGTATGGTAATTCTATTTTTAATTTCTTGAGAAACTTCCATACTGTTTTCTACAATGGCTACACCAGTTTGCATTCCCACTGGCAGTGCATGAGAGCTTTTTCCTCTACATCCTCACCAACAATGGTTATATACATTGTGTTTTTCATTTTACTCATTCTGACAGGTGTAAGGTGATGGACAACTTGTTTTGATTTGCATTTCCCTTATGATTAGTAATGTTGATCATCTTTTCATGTGTCTGTTGGACATCTCTATGTCTCTTTGGAAAAATATCTGTTCAAGTCCTCTATTTTTAATTGGACCATTTTGTGTGTCTGTGTTGACTAGTAAAAGTTGTTTATATATTTTGTATAATAACCCCTTCTAAGATATATCATTTGTAAATTTTTTCTCCAACTCAGTAGGTTGCTTTGTCGTTTTGCTGATGATTTCCTTACCTGTGCTAAGACTTTTTATTTTGGTGTTGTCCATTGTTTAATTTTGCTTGTTTTCCTTGCCAGAAGAGATATATCTTAAAAAAAAAAAAGTTTCTATGGCTGATATCAAATAAATGACTGCCTGTTTTTTTTAGGACTCTTATGGTTTCAGGTCTCACATTTAGGTCCAATTTCATTATTTTACATGTAGATGTCCAGTTTTCCCAGCACCATTTGTTGAACGGCTTTTTTTTTTATTATATATTCTTATCTCCTTTGTCACAGATTAAGTAACCATATAAGTGCAGGTTTATTTCTGGGCTCATTCTGTTCTACTGATTTATATGTCTCTGTGTGCCAGTGCTATATTGTTTTGATTACTATATATATATATATATTTGTTAACAAAATGCAATTTTATTACTTTCAAGTAGAGAATGTGTTATAAACTGAGCTATAAATGGATATTATTAAGCTAAACGGGATAAGTTTATGTAAAATTACAACTCACAACAGGCCTACATAGAATGGTGATGTATCAGAAGCATGTAAATCTTTAGCATAAGGGAAGTCCTTGCTGTGGTTGAGAAATTGAAGGCAGAGCAAAAAAAGTCTTTGATTTATTGAGTCCTTGGTTTTCAAAGCTAGTACTCGTAGTTTGAATTCTCCCTTATATATAAGACCTTGAAGAATCAAAGATAAAGAAATTATTTCAATATTTACTTGGAAAAAGTAAAGTGTACAAAATTATTGGAAATATCAAGTGAATTTGGTTGATGATAATCAGATGTCCTTGATGATATTTGAACACAGATACTAAGTTAAACAGGTCAAGTAATTTATACAGGTGCAGGACTCCTCAAAAAATTTAATATGCTAACCTAGAGAATCTGAACTTGAATGTAATTAAAAAATAACCTGGCACATGATGTGATGAGCACTGGGTATTATATACAACTAATGCATCACTGACCATAGTATCAAAAACAAATGATAGCCAACTACATGTTGGCTAACTGGATTTAAATTTAAAAAAGTAATAACCTGGGGGATCCTGCTAAGATCCAGATTATGACTCTTTTGGTCTAAGAGGGACCTGGGATTCTGAATTTTCCATGTGATGCCAGTGCTAAAGATTTGTGTACTATATGTACCACTTTGAGAAGAAAAGTACTATTGTGCATCTAGACTTTATGTGAGAAAATTGAATACCTACAGTGTAGTTTTTTTTTATTTTTTATTGTTATGTTAATCACCATACATTACATCATTAGTTTTTGATGTAGTGTTCCATGAATCATTGTTTGTGCATAACACCCAGTGCTCCACGCAGAACGTGCCCTCTTTAATACCCATCACCAGGCTAACCCATCCCCCCACCCCCTCCCTTCTAGAACCCTCAGTTTGTTTTTCAGAGTCCATTGTCTCTCATGGTTCGTCTCCCCCTCCGACTTACTCCCCTTCACTCTTCCCCTCCTGCTAACTTCTTCTTTTTTGTCTTAACATATATTGCATTATTTGTTTCAGAAGTACAGATCTGTGATTCAACAGTCTTGTACAATTCACAGTGCTCACCATAGCACATACCCTCCCCAATGTCTATCACCCAGCCAACCCATCCCTCCCACCCCCCACCACTCCAGCAACCCTGTTTGTTTCCAGAGATTAAGAATTCCTCATATCAGTGAGGTCATATGATACATGTCTTTCTCTGATTGACTTATTCACTCAGCAGAACATCCTCCAGTTCCATCCACGTCATTGCAAATGGCAAGATCTCATTCCTTTTGATGGCTGCATAATATTCCATTGTGTATATATACCAATTCTTCTTCATCCATTCATCTGTCGATGGACAGTTTGGCTAATGTGGACATTGCTGCTATAAACATTGGGGTGCACGTACCCCTTCGGATCCCTACATTTGTATCTTTGTGGTAAATATCCAGTAGTGCAATTGCTGGATCGTATGGTAGCTCTATTTTCAACTGTTTGAGGAACCTCCATACTGTTTTCCAGAGTGGTTGCACCAGTTTGCATTCCCACCAACAGTGTAGGAGCGTTCCCCTTTCTCCGCATCCCCGCCAACATCTGTCGTTTCCTGACTTGTTAATTTTAGCCATTCTGACTGGTGTGAGGTGGTATCTCATTGAGGTTTTGATTTGGATTTCCCTGATGCCGAGCGATGTGGAGCACTTTTTCATGTGTCTGTTGGCCATTTGGATCTCTTCTTTGGAAAAATGTCTGTTCATGTCTTCTGCCCATTTCTTGATTGGATTATTTGTTCTTTGGGTGTTGAGTTTGATTACTGTATTTTTGTAGTATATCTTGAAACCTGGGTTTCTGATACCTCCAGTTATATTTTTCTTTCTCAAGATTACTTTTGCTGTTCATAGTTTTTTACGGTTCCATAAAAATTGTAAGATATTTGTTCTACTTTTGTTAAAAATGCTGTTGCTACTTTGAAAAAGATGGCATTAAATCTGTAGATTGCTATGGGTAGTATGGCCATTTTAACAATACTGGTTCTTCCAAATCATGAGCATGGAATATCTTTGTTTGTATCATCTACAATTTATTTCACCAATGTTTCATAGTTTTCAGAGTACAGGTCTTTTGCCTCCTTGGTTAAGTTTATACCTAGGTATTTTTCTTTTTGGTGTGAGTGAAATGGGATTATTTCCCTAATTTCTCCTTATGCTACTTCATTAACAGTGTACAGATATACAACAGATGTCTGTATATTCATTTTCTATCCTGTGACTTTATTTAATTAATTTATCAGTTCTAGTAGCTTTCTGGTGGTATCTTTAGGGTTTTATATATAAAGTGTTATGTCATCTGCAAACAGTAGAAGTTTTACCTCTTCCATATGAATTTGGATGCCTTTTATTTCTTTCTCTTGTCTGATGTGTGCACTGGCTTCCAGTACTATGTTGAATAAAAATACTGAGAGTGGACTTCCTTGTCTTGTCCTAATCTTAGAAGAAAAGCTCCGTTTTTCACCACTGAATCTACTGTAGCTATGGGTTTTTCATATATGGTCTTTATTATTTTGAGGTATATACTCTTTAAACATACTTTGTTCAGAGTTTTTCTCATGAATGGATGTTGTACTTTGTCAAATGTTTCCTCTGTATCTATTGAGATGATCATATGGCTTTTATCCTTTCTCTTCCTAATGTGACTTAACATTTTGGTTAATTTGCAATACTGAACCACCCTTTTATTTCTGGAATAAATACCACTTGATCATAGTAAATGATTTTTTAAATGTACTGTTGGATTGGGTTTCCTAATATTTTGTTGAGGGTTTTTGCATCTATGCTCATCAGAGATATTGATCTGTATTTTTTTTTTTGTAGTGTTTTTATCTGGTTGTGGCATCAGGGTAATGTTGACCTCATAGAATGGATTGGGAAGCTTTCCATCCTTTCATTTTATTTTTAGGATAGTTTGAGAAGAATAGATATTAACTCTCCTTGAAATATTTAGGAAATTAACCTGTGAAGCCATCTGGTCTTGGTTTGTTGGGAGTTTTTTGATTACTGATTGGATTTCATTGCTAGTAATTGGCCTGTTCAATTTTTCTGTTTCTTCTTGATTCAGTTTTAGATCATATGTGTTTATAAATTTATCCGTAACTTTTAGATAGTCCAATTGCTTTGCTTATACTTTTTCCTAGTATTCTCTTATAATCTTTGGACTTCTGTGGTGTCAGCTTATTTCTCCTCCTTTATTTCTCATTTGTTTATTTGAGCCTCTTTCCTTTTTCTGTTGAGTCTGACTAAAGTCTTCCTCAATATTTTTGATCTTTTCGAAGAACCAGCTTCTGGTTTCATTGATCTATTTTATTGTTTTTTATTCTTCATTTAACTTATTTCTGTTCTAATTATTATTATTATTCCCTCCCTTCTACTGGCTTTGGGCTATGGTTTTCCTTCTTTGTATAGCTCTTTTAGGTATAAGGTTAGGTTGTGTGAAATTTTTCTTCTTGAGGTAGGCCTGTATTGCTATAATCTTAGAATGGCTTTTGCCGCATCTCAATGATTTTGGACGTTTTTCATTTTCATTTGTCTCGATGTACTTTTTGATTTCCTTTTTGATTTCTTGGTTGACCCATTGTTTAGTAGCATGTTAATTAGTCGCTACATATGTGTTCTTTGTAAATTTTTTCTTGTGGCTGATTCTAGTTTCATTCTGTTCTGGTCCAGAAAGATTCATGGTATGATTTCATCCTTTTTGAATATATTGAGATTTGTTTTGTGGCCTAACATCATCTACTCTGGGGAATGTTCCATATGCACTTGAAAAACATGTGTATTCCACTATTTTTCAACTGTTCTATTTGTTAGGTCCATCTGGTTCAAAGTGTCATTCAAAACCACTCTCTCCTTGTTTATTTTGTCTATATGAGCTATCCATTGATAGTGGGGTATTACAGTACACTGCTATTATTTTACTACTGCTGATTTTTTTATGTCTATTAATAGTTGCTTTATGTATTTAGGCACTCACATGCAGGACCCATAAGTATCTACAATTGTTGTATCTTCTTGTTAAATTGTTCTATCATTATGTAGGGTCCTTCTTTGTCTGTTGTTACAGTCTTTGTTTTAAAGTCTATTTTGTGGGCGCCTGGGTGGCTCAGTTGGTTAAGAGACTGCCTTTGGCTCAGGTCATGATCCCAGAGTCTTGGGATCGAGCCCCACATTGGGCTCCCGGCTCAGCGGGGAGCCTGCTTCTCCCTCTGACCCTCTCCCCTTTCATGCTGTTTCTCTCTCACTCGCTCTCTAATACATACATAAATAAAATCTTTTTTTTTTAAGTCTACTTTGTTCAATGTAAGTATTGCTACCCCAGCTTTCTTTTTGCTTCCATTTGCATGGTAAATGTTTTTGCCCCCCCCCCCCCCACTTCACTTTTAATCTGCATGTGCCTTTAGGTCTGAAGTGAGTCTCTTATAGGCAGCATATAGATGGGTCTTTTTTTTTTCCATTCAGTCACCCTATATTTTTTGATTGGAGCATTTAGTCCATTTACAGTCAAAGTAATTATTGATAGGTATGTGTTTTTTGCCATTTTGTTACTTATTTTATGGTTGTTTTTCTAGTTATTTGTTTCTTATCTTACTCTCTTCCCTTGTGGTTTCACGGCTTTCTTTAGTGACAATGATTAGATTTTTTCTCTTTATTTTTTGTGCATCTATTACAGGTTTTTGATTTATGGTTACCATTAGGTTCATATATAACATCTTAGGCATACAGCAATCTATATTAAGTTGATGGTGGCTTAGGTTTGAACTATTCTAAAAGCACTAAATTTTTACTCCCCTGCCTCCATGTATTATGTATATGATATTATGCTTTACATCATTTTATTTTGTGAATCCCCTGATTTTTATAGCTATAATTGATTTTACTGCTTTGTGTTTTCCATACTGGTTTTATAAGTGATTAATCTACTTATTTTATTATGTTTGTAATTACCTGTGAACTTACTCCTGATTATGGCCATCATTTTTACTCAAAGAATTACCTTAATATTTCTTGTAAGGCTGGTTTAATGGTGATGAACTCCTTTAACTTTTGTCTGAGGAAACTCTTTGTCTCTCCTCTTCTGAATGGCAGTCTTGATGGTTGAATATTCTTGGTTGCAGATATTTTTTTTCCCTTTCAGCACTTTGAATATATCATGCCACTCTCTTCTGGCCTGCAAAGTTTCTGCTAAAAAATCAAGTAATAGACTTGGTGGAGTTTCCCTTATAATTGACTATTTTCTTTTAAAATTCTCTATTATATTTTACACTTTAATTATTACGTCTTGGTGTAGACCTCCTTGGGTTGATATTGTTGGGGGTTCCCTGTGCCTCCTGGATCTGGATGTCTGCCTTTCCCCAGATTTGGGAAGTTTTCAGCTATTATTTCTTCAAATAATTTTTCTGCCCCCTATTCTCTTTCTTCTCCTTCTGGTATCCCTATTGTACAAATGTTATCATGCTTGATGATGTTGTTGAGTTCCCTTAACCTATTGTCATTTTTAATTTTTTTGTTGTTCAGCTTGATTGCTTTCCAGTATCTGTCTTCCAGCTTGCTGATCCATTCTTCTGTGTCCTCTAATCTGCTACTGATTGCTTCTATTATATTCTTAATTTCAAGTGAAGTCAGAGAAAGAAATACTGTATGATCTCACTTATGTGTAATCTAATGAAAAACAAAACAAAACACCAAATTCATAGAAAAAGAGATCAGATTTGTGGCTACCAGATGTGGGTGATGGGAAGAGGGGAAATAGAAGAAAGATGGTCAAAAGGTACAAGCTTTCTATTACAAAATCAGTAAGTGCTAGGAATATAATGTACCACATGATGACTGTAGTTAACAGTGCTTTATGAAAGAGAGGAAAGTTTTCAAGAGAGTAAATCCTAAGCATTCTCATCACAAAGATAAATTTTTCCTTTTTTTTTTTTTTTTAGTTTTAGCTAGATGATATGGATATAAACTAAACCTACTGAGATAATAATTTCACAGTATATGTAAATCAAGAATCATGCTGTACACTTTAAATTTATATAATAACATGTCAATTATTGATAAAACTGGGAAAAATAAATTCCCTTCCCTCATTACCCCCCAAAAAGAATATAGTATGCTAGTTTGATGTCTGGAGGCTGACAAAGTTAGCTGCCTGAATGGCAACTCTACTCAAAGGTTTGGCTAAAAGGGAAGAAGAAATATTGATAGCTAGAAGGAAGAAACTAGTTGAGTGCAGGTTAAGGCTTTTGGAAATGTATTATTTGCTTGTTCTTTTTTGGTTTGTTTTTTTGTTTTTTCCTTAAGATGATCAAGGTTTGGAAATCTTTACAGGCTAAGAAGAAAATCCAGTAGAGATAAATGATTTGGGGAATGGAAAAAAAAAAAAAAAATCCTCGTGTATACTCCAGGTGCTTTTAAAACTGCTGCTTCTATGCTGTATCTCCAAGGGTTGTTATACTTGCTCTTTAAGGGCAGGGACTCAATTTCCTATTGCCCTTAGTGTTCCCAGAGCTAAGCCCAGTGATTTTTAAAGTACTGGAATTAAGCCCTGCTGGTTTTCAATGCCAAATATTATAGGGACTTGTCTTCCCAATGCATGTCCCCCATGCCTTGGATACTTGGTTGGGGTCTGCTCTTCTACCCTCTGCTTGCTTATGGTGTCCCTTCTGCTTGTGGTTAGTCTCACTAGGAGTTTGGTTCCCTGCCCCATCTCCACCCCTCCTACTGTTTTTGATGTGGCTGGCTTCTGGGTGTGTCCATGGGATGAGGTGAGCCTAGGATCCTCCTACTCCACCATTTTCTAGGAGTCTCAGTTAAAAAAAAAAAAAAAAAAATATATATATATATATATATATATATATACAAACCCTATGGAACTTGTCCTTTAAAAGATGAAACTAACTTTTCATAAATGTTCAAGCAGCTGATAAATGCAAAGTGCATAACTTACATATGATTTTGCTAAAACCAATCGCAACAAAAATTATACTTTTGTATAAATGTATAATTATTTTTACTAATATAATTTTATATTATTTCATTGTCCTTTTTTACTTTAGGTTTCTATTAATATTTTTATCAAAACAATGCAATTTTATTATCAAAAATCATATATAGCTGTGTGAGGCCAAACAAGAACTTTCTGTTGTACACAGGACTCACACTGGGCTCACATTGGGTCCATGTTTACTCATCATCCTGCTGCTGAAACCAATGTATAATTTAAAAGGGAGGGAAAAGAGATTAGAAGCAATGAGTACTTTGCCTTTGCTCAATATCATTGATCAAATAATCTGTGCCTATATAACATGCCTGAGAAAATAGTGTAGTTTTATTAGTGGTAACTTTCCAGAATCAATAACTTTTCTAATGAATATAAAAGCCCGGGTGCCTTGAAGTCCAAATTCATGCAATTGGATTGCTTGCTGTAATCAAGCACTGGCATTAATGCTCTGATGTGATAAAATAAGTGTTTAGTAATTTAGTCTTCAACTGCTTCTGGCATTTCAACTCTTTGTTGGCATATAAAGCAGAAATTTCTTCTGTAGTAAAAAGTAATTTATTGACTTTTTTTTTTTTAATCACTTGTGATGAATAGCCTACTGGCCTTGCAAGCCTTTCTGTTCAGATATTGTGGGACAGAAGTTGGCTGGCACCAACCTTAGCAAATTGAAATTCAATCCAGATCAATAAGGTGTTTTATTTAATTTGGTCCTGGAATGGAAATAATCATCACATTTTATAATAAGCATGTCTAATTTCAATTTTCACACTATGTATTTATCCTGTATACTCAAGCATAACTGCCGGCCTTGTTCTTCTGAGTTGACAAATGCATTGCACAGATGTACACTTAGCAGGTAACTATATAAAAGGTGGTAGGGGAAGAGTGTGCCTATTACACCCATAATGATGAATATTTAATAAATGTCTTCCTAGAACTTATAAATGTTCCTAAGACTTTAATTATATTTGTTCATTGTCTACATAAGTAACAACAAAAAAATGTATGCATAAGGATATATAATTTTCTTTACATAGCAACTAGCTTATCTTTATGAAATATTTCCAAATTGAAGAAAATATAAAAACCTATGGATAAAATTAAGTAATTTGTGGCTAAAATTATCCTGTGACAGGCTATCACATTGAAGTGGTTAAATACACTGTGTAACAGTTATCTTTTGCTTTGTAACAAACTGTCTCAACCTTACTGGTTTAATATAACCATTTATTTAGTTCATTATTCTATGGGTAGGCAACTTGTAGACTCTGCTAGAAGGTTCTGGTCTCAAAATTATCTGAACATCTGTCAGCTTGAGGGTCAGCTGAGACAGCCTGGCCTCTCAGATGTCTGAGTCTTTGGAAGACCAAACTGTTAACTGGGTGTCTGTTATACTCCAGAGGCCTGCTCTGGACTTATTTGCTTAGTGGTCTCGGGGTCTAAGAGCACTAATAAACAAGCATTAATGCACAAGCACTTTTATAGCTTCTGCACTCATCATATTTGCTAATGTCCAACATAATCAGTTACCCAATCACAGACCCTGCATGAGAAGGCACTACCAAAACACATGGATACATGGAGGTGTGACCAAACTAGAGCCTTTGAAGGAATAAATCTGCCAAATGCCTTGCCTGAAGCACTGGCTCAGGTCCTTGTTCCTTTAGCACTCCATATCAATAGCTGGATGTATCACTTTCTCATTTCTACTGAACTAAGCTGTATTTTTGGGGATTTAAGTATCCTTTTGCCCAAGACTTATTAATCTCAGAACATGCACTGGAGGGGCAGGAATCTTTAGGAAATATCTCCAAGAACAAAAGAGATGGCAGGTGCCATTTCTTTCCCCTCACACCAGCCTAGATACCCGGACACTTGTGGAAACCAGTGTGAACTCTCTCCACCTATTTTGCTGCAACCACACACCCTGGTATGGAATTTTCCTACATATCTGACTCATCCAACCTGTCCCATTTGGCAGGCATCCCTCCAAAGCAGCTCCTGCCCGAGGAAGAGAAGATGACCACACACTAGTGTACCTGCAGTCCCAGCAGCCAAACCTTACAGCTGGCAGTGCAAACAAAGTACCCTTCCAATGAGTTCAACTGCAGCCTCAGTAAATGGACTGGCAAAAGGCATCTGGTCTGATTGCCAGCCTCACCCACCAAGGAAAGTCTCTCAGGAAACAAGGCAAGGGGCAACACCCTGTAGATTGCTGCTATTGCAGCCACAATAGAGGAGGGGCAGGTATCTGGTCTGACTGCTGACATCACCCACCTACCAGCCCATGACAGCCCCAGACAGGTCCCACTGTAGCACAGAGACCAAACCCTTCTGGTGTGCCAACAATAGGCAAGGTGGGCCATGGCAGACTACTAGACTGAAGGCAAATGAGGCTCAGCCACAACTAGGGTGCACACAACCAACAAAGGATATACCCTGAAGTGTCTGATTCTGGTAAACAGGGGACACTGTTACAAGGCACCACAGGAATGCTTCTTCATGAGGCCACTGATTTCAAGATCAGGAGACATAGCTGATACTCCTAACACACAGACACACACACACAGTTATACAAAATGAGGAAACAGAATGAAATCTGTCTCCCCTAAATGAAATGACAAAATCAAGCAAAAGAGCTAAATGAGACAGAGATAAGCAATATGCCTGATAAAGATACTCACTGGACTGGCGAAAACAGTGAAGGATCTCAATGAGACCTTCAACAGAGAGATGGAAAATATAAAAAAGAACCTACTGAGGTTGAAGAACTCAATAACTCAAATTAAAAATATACTAAAAGGAATCAATGGCAGATAAGAGGATGCAGAAGAATGGGTCAGCAAGCTGGGACAGTATGGCAAGCAATCAAGTTGAACAACAAAAAGAAAAACAAATAAAAAATGACAGTAGGTTAAGGGAACTCAATGACATTATCAAGCATAATAACATTCACATTACTGGGATCCCAGGAGGAAAAGAAAGAGGATAGGGGGCAGAAAATTATTTGAAGACATAATAGCTGAAAATTTCCCTAAAGAAGGAAACAGACATCCAGATCCAGGAGGCAGAGAGAGCCCACAACAAAATTAATTATAGCAGGTCTACACCAAGACTTAGAGAATTTTAAAAGTTGAAAGAGAAAACAATTATGTACAAGGGAAACCCCATGAGTCTATCACTTGATTTTTTCAGCAGAAACTTTGCAGGCCAGAGGAGAGTGGCATGATATCTGGCATGATATATTCAAAGTGCTGAAAGGAAAAAATAACAAAACCTGCGACAAAGAATGCTCTTCCTAGCAAAGCTGCTCTATCAGAAAGGAAGGAGAAATAAAGAGTTTCTCAAACAAAAGTAAAAGGAGTTCATCATCACTAAACCAGCCTTATAAGAAATGTTAATTTCTTGAGTGCAAATAAAGGTCATAATCAAGAGGAAAATTAGGAAAGGAAAAAATTTTGTAGGTGAATACAAACATAATAAAAGTAGATTAATCACTTACAAAACCAGTACAAATTTAAAGCATTAAAGCAGTAAAATCATTATATCTAAAAAAAAAAAGTCAAGGGATTCACAAAATAAAAGGATGTAAAGTATGACTCATATACAAAAAATATGGGGGCAGAATAAAAATTTAGTGCTTTTAAAATGGGTTCAAACTTAAGCCACCATCAACTCAGTATAGACTGCTATATGCCTAAGATGTTATATATTAGCCTAATGGTAGCCACAAATCAAAAACCTATAATAAATACACAAAAAATAAAAAAATCCAATCATTGTCACTAAAGAAAGCCATCAAACCACAAGGGAGGAGAGTAAGAGAAGAAAGGAACAAAGAGGAACTAGGAAAGCAACCGTAAAACAAGTAACAAAATGGCAAAAAACACATACCTATCAATAATTACTTTGACTATAAATGGACTAAATGCTCCAATCAAAAAATATAGGGTGACTGAATGGAAAACAAAACAAAAAAACAAGACCCACCTATATGCTGCCTATAAGAGACTCACTTCAGACCTAAACTCACATGCAGATTAAAAGAGAAAGGGGGCAGACCATTTACCATGCAAAAAAAAAGTAAGCTGGGCTAGCAATACTCAAATTGATTGAAATAAGACTATAAAACAAAGACTAACAAAGACATAATGATAAAAGTAACAATCCAACAAGATATAACATTATTTTTTAGATTTTATTTATTTGACAGAGAAAGACACAGCGAGAGAGGGAACACAAGCAGGGGGAGTGGGAGAGGGAGAAGCAGGCTTCCCACTAAGCAGGGAGCCCGACGTGGGGCTTGATCCCAGGACCCTGGGACCATGACCTGAGCCGAAGGCAGACACCCCAAGATATAACAATTATAAATACCTGTACACCCTTCATAGGAATGCCTAAATTCATAAAGCAACTATGAAGAGAAAAAAAGGAAAAAATGCACAGTAATAAAATAAAAGTAGGGTACTATAACACACCTTATATTAATGAACAGATCAGACAGAAAGTTAATGAGGACATAGTAGTTTTGAATGACACATTGAACCAGATGGACCTGATATACTCAGAACATTCCATCCAAAAATAGTGGAGTGGAATACACATGCTTTTCAAGTGCACATGAAACATTCTCCAGAATAGACCACCTGGTAAGCCTTAGAACAAGTCTCAAATATATTCAAAAACACTGAAATAATATCATGCATATTTTCAGACCACAACAGTATGAAACTAGAAATCAATCACAAGAAAAAATTTATAAAGAACACAAATATGTAGACTAAATAACATGCTACTAAACAATGGGTCAACCAAGATCAAAGAGGAAATAAAAAAATACATTGAGAGAAATGAATATTAAAAACTAGTGGCCCAAAACCTTTAAGACGGAGCAAAAGCTGTTCTAAGATTATAGTAATACAGGCCTACCTCAAGAAGCAAGAAAAATCTCAGACAACCTAAACTTACACCTGAGGAGCCTAGAAAGAAAAGAAAAAAAAAACAAACCCCGAAGCCAGTAGAAGGAAAGTGATAATAAAGACTAGAGCAGAAATAAATGACATGGAGAATAAAAAAAGAAAGGAAAAGAAAACAGTAGAGCAGATTAAGGAAACCAGGAGCTGGTTCTTTGGAAAGATCAACAAAATTAAGAAAACTTTAGCCACACTTAACAAAAAAAGAATAAGAATCAAATAAAATCAGAAATGAAGGAGGAGAAATAACCACCACCACAGGAATAAAAGGAGTATAAGAGAATACTATGAAAAATATAAGCCAAGAAATTGGACAACTTAGAAGAAATGGATAAATTCCTAGACTCATATCTTCCACAACTGAATCAGGAAAAAAAAATAGAAAATATGAACAGACCAATTACTGCCAATGAAATTGAAATCAGTAATTTAAAAACTCCCAACACAAAAGAGATCAGGGCCAGAGGGCTTCACAGGTGATTTCTACCAAACATTTCAAGAAGAGTTAATACCTATTCTCAAACTATTCCAAAAATTAGAAGAGGATGGAAAGCTTTCAAGTTCTTTCTACAAGGCCAGCATTCCCTTGATACCCAAACCAGACAGAGACATTACAAAAAAAGAAAACTACAGACTATTATCTGATGAACACAGATGCAAAAATCCTCAACAAAATATTAGCAAACCAAATCCAGCAATACATTTTAAAAATCATTCACCACAATCAAGTGGGATTCATTCCAGAGATGCAAGGATGGCTCAACATTTGCAAATCAATCAGTGTATATATCACATTAACAAAAGAAAGGATAAAAACTGTATGATCATCTCAGTAGATGGAGAAAAATCATTTGACAACTATGACATCCATTCATAATAAAAACTCTCAACAAAGTAGGTTTAAAGGAAACACACCTCAACATAATAAAGACTATGTATGAAAAACCCACAGGTAATATTATACTCAATGGTAACAAATTTTTTGAGAGCTTTCCCTTTAGATCAGGAAATACAGGGATGTCCACTCTCTCCACTTTAATTCAACACAGTACTGAAAGACTTAGCTATAGCAATCAGATGAAAAGAAATAAAAGGCATCCAAATCGGTAAGAAAGTAAAACTTTCACTATTTGCAGATGACATGATACTACATATAGAAAACTCTAAAGACTGCATCAGAAAGCTACTAGAACTTATAAATGAATTCAGTTAGGTCACAGGTTACAAAATCAATATACAGAAGTCAGTTGTATTTCTATACACTAATAATAAAGTATAGAAAGAGAAATCAAGGAAACAATCCCATTTACAATTGCACCAAAAAGAAAACAAATACCTAGGAACAAACTTAACCAAGGAGGTGAAAACTATAATGCATTGAAAACTATAATGCAGTGACGAAAGATACTGAAGGTGGCACAAACAAATGGAAAGATATCCCGTGCTCGGGCGCCTGGGTGGCTCAGTTGGTTGGGCGACTGCCTTCGGCTCAGGTCATGATCCTGGAGTCCCGGGATCGAGTCCCGCATCGGGCTCCCTGCTCGGCGGGGAGTCTGCTTCTCCCTCTGACCCTCTTCCCTCTCGTGCTCTCTGTCTCTCAAATAAATAAATAAAATCTTTAAAAAAAAAAAAAGATATCCCGTGCTCATGGACTGGAAGAATCAATATTTTTAAATGTCCATACTATTCAAAGCTATCTACAGATACAGTGCCATCCTTATCAAAGTACCAATATCATCTTCCACAAAACCAGAAAAATCATACGATTTGTATGGAACCACAAAAGACCCAGAATAGTGAAAGCAATCCTGAAAAAGAACAAAGCGGGAGGTATCACAATCCCAGATTTCAAGATAAATTACAAAACTATAGTAATCAAAACAGTATGGTACTGGCACAAAAATAACACACTGATCAACAGAATAGAGAGCCCAGAAATAGACCCACACTTAAATGGTCAATTTAAGACAAAGGAGGTAAGAATATACAATAGGAAAAAGACAGTCTCTTCAACAAATGGTGCCGGGAAAACTGGACAGCACATATAAAAGAATGAAATTGGACTTAAATGTGAGACCTGAGACCATAAAATTCCTAGAAAAAATATGGGCAGTGATTTATTTAATATCGGTCATAGAAACATTTTTCTAGAAATGTTTCTTCAGATACGGAAAACAAAAGCAAAATTAAACTACTAGGACTACAATGAAATAAAAAGTTTACACATAGCAAAGGAAGCCATCAACGAAACAAAAAGCCAACCTAATGAATAGGAGAAGATACTTGCAAATGATATATCTAATAAGGGGTTATTTTTCAAAATAAATAAAGAACTCCTACAGCTCAACAGCAAAAAAACAATCCAATTAAAAATTTCAGAGGACCCAAATAGACATTTTTCCAAAGAAGACATGGATGGCCAAGAGACACATGTAAAGATGCTCAATGTCATCATCAGGGAAATGAAAATCAAAACCACAATATCACCTCACACCTGTCAGAATGGCTAAAATAAAATGCAGAATATATAACAAGTGTTGATGAGGATGTGGAGCAAAAGAAACCCTTGTAACTACCAGTGCGAATGCAAATTGGTGCAGCCTCTGTGGAAAAAGGTCCCTCAAAAAATTAAAAATAGAATTAGCATGTGATCTAGTAATCCCACTACTGGGTATTTGCCTCCAAAAATGAAAACACTAATCCAAAAAGATATATGCACCCTAATGTTTAATGCAGCATTATTTACAACAGCCAATTTGGAAGCAATTCAAGTGTCCATCCATAAGTAAAGAAGATGTGATATACATAGTCAATGAACTATTACTCAACCATAAAAAAAGAATGAGATCTTGTTATTTGCAACAACATGGATGGACCTACAAGGTATAATGCTAAGTGAAAAAAGTTAGAGAAACACAAATATATGATTTCATTCATACATGGAATTTAAGAAACAAAACAAATGGATAAATAAAAAAGGAGACAAATACATTCTTAAATACAGAGGATAAACTAGTGGTTACCAGAGGGCGGAGAGGTTGGGGGATGGTTAAAATAGATAAAGGAGATTAAGAGTATAGTTATTGTGATGAGCAGTGAGTAATGTATAGAACTGTTGATATTATATCAACAATTGATATTATATCAATTCAAGTGTATATATTATACACTTGAAACTAATATAATGTTGTATGTTAATTATACTTCAATTTAAAATAAACCTTTTTGCCTAATCCTTGAAAACAAAATAGGAACCTTTATGAAAATAAGGTATTTAAGTGACTTTGATATAATTTAAAAGTTTGAAAATATTCCCAACACATTAATTTTGGATTTTCCATTTCTTTCTTTACAACTAATTCCAGATATAAGTTGCTGTCCAAGATTATTTAAAATGTCATTAAATAAACTCACAACATTCTAAAATATTACGTGAGCACCCTATTTGAAATTGAAATTCCAAATCTGTAATTCCTATCCTTCTTACCTTTTACTATGTTCTTCCAATAACACTCATACCCCTCTAAAATTCTCTATAATTTACTTTATGTTGTGTTTATTGTGTGTCTTCCCCACATTGCAAGGTATGTTACTTATATATCCCTAAGTCTGAAATATGCCATCCTATGACAGGTGCTTAATAAATATTTAGTGGATGAACTGCATCACTGAACTCCACCAGGACACCATACACAAAGCAGGTACCTTCAATACTTATTCGGAGGTTTATTTTGCATTGGATAGAGTCATGTTTGGTGACTCAGGGTGACAGCTGCTTTCCTCTAAGGGAGTCTTGTTCACTATCCTCTTCCCAAAGAAATATACAGATAATTATAAGAGTCCTAGGGCAAGAGAAACGGGGAATATGTGTATGTGTGTGCATCTGTATTTACATTTCATATATACATGTTTATATATAAAGAAAATATGTTTATAGAGGAATTTCATTCCTCTATTATTGTTTTATAATTCATTTCATCCTTTCAATAAGGTCCTATTCATGAATGAGCATTAAGAATGTAAATGTCCAATCTGGTTGAAACAGATTAGAGCCAATAATTTAAAGTCTTTGTGCTTTGTTTATTTTGTTTCTTAAATTCCACATATGAGTGAAATCATATGGTATTTGTCTTTCACTTATTTTGCTTAGCATTACACTCTCTAGATCCATCTATGTTGTTACAAATGGCAAGATTTGATTCTTTTTATGGCTGAATAATATTCCACTGTGTGTAACACACCACTTCTTCATCCACTGATGTATCGATGGATACTTGGGTTGCTTGCATAATCTGGCTATCATAAATAATGATGCAATAAACAGGGGTGCATATATCCTTTCAAACCAAAAGACTATTAGCTACAGAGAACAAATAGGTGGTTACCAGAGGTGAAACGGGGCGGGGGGGGTATTGGTGAAGGGATTAAGAGTAAACTCATCATGATGTGCAGTGAATAATATGTAGAATCACTGAATCACTACACTGTACACATGAAACTAATATAACACTGTGTTAACTATATATATATACTGAAATTAAAATAAAAATAAAAGAGTCTTTTGTTCACATTTTGGGGTAAGAGCTTAGTTTCCAATCATGCAGCAGTGATTAAATGTACAAATTCTAGATCCAAATGGCACAAGGTGTAATTCCTGTTTCTCTACTTAATAGTGTGATCTAGGGCAAGTTTCTTCATTTTAAAAAATGTCTTCCCCAAGTTCATAGTATTTTTGTGATGATTAAATGGGTATTTATATATAAAGCATTTAAAGTAGAGCCTTAATGAAAGGCATTAAGGAGGGCACTTGATGTGATGGGCACCGGGAGTTATATGCAACTGATGAATCACTAAACTCTAACTCTGAAACTAACGATGCACTATATGAATGTCATATTAGATAATGAATGTAAACTACTTAACAAGAGGACTGGTACTTGGTAAGAATGCAGTAAGTCATCGTGGTTTTTGTTATACCACTTCTATTAGCAATAAATTATTGGCACTTTTCCTCCTTACCTGTGAAAAACAGGATAATAAACAACTTGTAGAATCTGGATGAGGAGGAAATTATATGAAGGGCTAATTAAGCATTAGTTTCATTCTTTCATTTTACATGAAGTATTATTCATTGTGGGCAATTTCCTTTCTCATCTTTTGGACAATGTTTCTCTTGGTTGTACTGTTTTGTTAGTAAAATTATTGTATCTACTGCAGTAAAATTATTTTTTCACACTGTCCTTATCAGTATGGTCTCGTTTTAACAGGCATTTTAAACCACCTCTACAACCTTTAGTTGGCTATATCAGAAGTTGTCCTTCCTATCTAAGACCTGCATACTTCCATTCTCTGGGGCCAGTTTCCTGCTGTCATTAGAGCACCTACACTGTATAACACAGGGCTTGCTCAGTCTTTGCTTCTGAGTTTTGCATTGGCTCAGCTGTATGCAATATGTATTTTTCAAAAATTATACCATATATCAAGCACTGTGCTAGGCACAAGCTTAGAACAGAGAACAAAATAGACATGAAGCCTGCCCTCAGAGCTTAGTCTTCTGGAGAAATTCGATAGTTACAGACAGTGTTATACATATTATGACAATAAAATACAAAATACTATTGCCTATGGACACACGCATATAAGGGTTTCTTAGCTTAAGGATAAGGAAGAATTTTTCTGAGCCTATGAAGATCCAAAGAATGAACAGAAATGGCCCATGTGAAGCATTGATAATGGGTATAAAGAATGTTCTAGACAAAAATCTTTGATACAAGAGATAACATGAAGTAATCAGGGTAACTACACCCTATGTATATATGTGTGTGAGTCTGAAACTAGAATAAGGGTAGACAGGAAGGCTTGAGGAAGTCAAGGGTAATGAATCTATAGAAATAATACATAATATATAGAATTTTATTTGAATTTTATAAATTTTGACCTATTTTTCAGAATCAGCTACTTTAAAAATAACCTAATTTGGAAAGAAGAGTTCAATCTTTACATATTTATATATGTATGTGTGTTTGTATACATACATGTATACTCAGTTTCTTCAGTTACACTGGCTGGTTTGGGAAGGGTATAAATCTTTAAAAGAAAAAAAGAACTTAAGACCAATCACAAACAAAAAACAACAAAAAAAAACCTTTGAGTCCAGAAGATGATACAAAACATGATTCTACTTTTCCCCTCAAGAAGACTGTTTGCCCACAGAAAATCCATTATGAATGAGCATAGGTAGTCATGTCCCATGGGACCACTGCCACTGCTCTCTGCCATTCTCTCACCCAGTTATTTCCTACCCTCTCCATCTTCCCCTTGTTTATACTCCTCAGCTTACAATGAAAGGGCACCAGATACCTCCTAGTAGTATATTAGAAACTCCAGGTAGATTTGGTAAATATGAGACCAGAGGGGTCCCCTAATCTTCAGTAGAGTTCAGAGAAAGAGAACCCCTCTGGGACCCCATATGAGCCAGAAATTACAAAGTAAGATGTCTGTATGGTATGTCAAAGCTCTCTCACCAAAGGTTCATGGAGATCTGTACCTGGTAGCCTAAGGCCTCTAGAGGGCTGGGTAAAAAGTCAAATATTTCTGTTTACCAAAGAGAGAGAAAGAAGCAGCTGAAGGAGAGAGATGGACAAAGAAGAGAGGGTTCAGTGGAAAACTGGTAGCTGGAGAGTCCAAAAGAGAATATGTGTATCTCTGCAGATAACAATGGACAGAGATGACCATGACCAAGGACAAGTGGTCCCTCTACTTCACAGACTTGGCATAAAGAATGCTTCCAAGAATTTGGATCTGACCCTGGAGGAAGAGTATACCTAAAGTGTCAGAGAAAACTCTTAATTAATGAATACAAGCTTCTACTACCTAATAAAATGAGATTCTCAAAAGTTACATTTAGCTATAGAAGAAATTAATTGACACTTTTCACCCATGAGATTTGTCCTGGAAATTATACATGCTATTCCACTAAGCCTTGGCTAGCCCCCTCACTCTCTTTTAATGAAAACCCCATCCTATTGAAAGAAAAAGGGAATAAAGACTATAGAAGAGATGCATAAATATTGTCCTGCCACATACAATTTTGATTAATGGGAATGACTATTTTTTGTGATAATTATTGCATATACTTTTGTTATTCAAAAGCATATCTTGGCTACTCTGATCTTATGTTGTTAGGGAAAAAAAGCATATATATATATAGAGAGAGAGAGAACATGCTCCCCCAACACTTTTTCTTAACTCACAGAAGGACAGAATAAAAATGCCTGTGAATAAACTTACTGTTTTACTAATGATAAAAAATAATTTCTTGAGGAAAAAAACCTCTATTTTATTTTAATTTCTGCTAATTATTTGGATTTCATCATTGGACCTCATTCCTATATTAAACTTGAAGCCAAAGAGTCATCGATAGTTCTGACAGCTTTTTCTTAAGTTTCATTATTGTTTGGAAGGACATTTTTTATGTATGTTATCAGAATATGAGAGAAACTACTGATGTATTGTTATGAAATATTCGATCTAAAAATACATTATTTAAACTATATTAATTAAATGTTTGCAAAAGAATTTTTAAATGATATCTGCTTTAGTAATGATTGATTTTAACAAAAGCATTATATGTTGAAAGTTGAAAGACACTTCTAGTTTCTTTTCTAAAAGACAATTAAATTGAATAGCAAGTTTTTTTGAAAGGAAACATTGGCAAAATTGAATTAACTGTGAAAATGACAAGCCTCCTGAAAATATTATGGAAACTCACAAAGTAAGAAACAAGAAACACAGAGTGGTCATTATACATGTACAAATTATGATATAGAATTGTGTTCAGTTTCCCAATTCAAATTATGTTCAATTTCCTGTTCCTTACTTGTTCCCACTTCTGGATAGAAACAATAGAGTACATCACAAATATAAGCTATATTTATTTTGCCAGTGATGCTTGGCAAACAATTGCCTTAGTGATCACTGTGGCTGATCAATTTAATTAGATGTCAGAATCAATGCACCATAGGTGAATGAGGTGAATTGCAACCAGGCAAATCTGACTCTTTTATCCAAGGCAAAGATACACTGAACTGGTGTGTTCATTGTTTTAGCTTTCCATGATTTAAGAAGACCATCAGAGGGCTTGTCTTTATTGAAAATATACAGTTCTACAGTGTTTACAGACTGTAAATGACATCTGAAGCTTTTACAGATTTAGCTCTGAATTACTGGGTGTATAATACAAGCCCATTTGGAATTTTCCCTTATAGAACCCCTCAGAGCTAAGTGAGGGGGTTTTGTAAGTGATATAAGGGGGTTCTATATTACCTATGTGATGTTTGCCAGCATGATTAAGCTGGGATCATACAGAGAAGTTAGAACCTGGAAATATAATGAATGGACTCCAGCTACAACCTATCTAATATAAGCACACAGTTCCAGATAACACGAGGGTCAGTAAGTCAGACTGATTAATGGGTGTCAGCAGCTCAGAAGCAGTAGCAGCTCAAAGACAATAAATCTTATACTATAGCCAAGATCTAGCAGCAGTTCTGAAGAAGACAGGGAGACAAATATATGGCACAATGACCACAACTGTAAAAAAATATAACTATCTGGACTAGTCTGGACAGACAAGTTGGGCAAGTCTGTGTATTCTAGGTACAATTATACAAAATCTCCAAGACCCCTAAAAGAAATAAGCAAAACATTTAATGAAAACATAGAACACAGCAACTAATTTGATAGACAATTTAGCAGTCTTAAGTATATTTTCAATTTTAATATATATATTTTTAAAAACACAGATGTACTAAAAACAAATATAAAGATTTAATGAAAAATAGAATCAGTTAATCTGATTCCAAAGAGCAGACTTTCCTTTGAGAAACTGAAAATCAAAAAAAGAAAGAGTATTTTTTGAAAAGGTATTTATTATTTTAAAATACCAAATACAGATTATATTCTAAAAAGAAATGAGCTATACCTCTTCCCATCTTGAAGGAGAAAAAAATGTTCAGAAATGAGAACCTTTTTTGAAAAATGACATCTAATGTTCAATTAAACATACATACAACACACACCTACTAATTGCTTTCATTTCTATCTCTGATTTCTCCAAATATTATGATGATCATGATGATCCAGTTGGGAAGAGCATCTTCTACTTTTTTACATTCTGAACAGGGATTTATAGATTTCACTTAATGTCCTAGATACTGAAATCAGAAGATGCAAACTTTTAGTGAAAAATGATCTAGCTGATAGGCCAGAACCCAATATTCAGCACTAAACTGAAAAACTTCAGGGACTTCTGGGAAGATGATGGGGTAGGAGGATCCTAAGCTCACCTCATCCCAGAGACACACCTAGAGAACAGCTACCTCAGAGCAACTAACCCAGAAAATGATCTGAAGACTGGCAGAACAGACTTTCCACAGTTAATCATAGAGAGGAGGCCACCTTGAAAATGGTAGGAGCAGCAGAGACACAGTTAGGAACCAAACTCCAGTGAAACCTCAAATGGGAGGGATACCACAAGCATAGATAGGGAAAGGGGCAGACCCCACACCAGGCATCCCAGGCACAGAGGACCTGCACTGGAAAGATGAGTCCCCATAATTGATTTGAAAATCAGCAGGGCTTAACTTCCTGAGATTTTACAATTAGTGGGGCTTAAAAATGAGTGAGATTAGCCCTGGGAGAGGCAGAGGGCAATAGGAAAGTAGTAAAATCAATTATATCCTTAAAAATCAGTCAAGGGATTCACAAAATAAAAGGATATTAAGTATGACATATACATAAAACTTGTTAAATGGGGGAGTAAAAACTGTTTTTAAATGGGTTCAAATTTCGGGGACTATTAACTTAATATAAACTGCTATATGCATAACATGTTATATAGGAACCTACCAGTAACCACAAATCAAAAATTTGTAATAGATACACAAAAAATAAAGAGAAAAAAATCCTGGCATATCACCATATTAAACCATCAAACCACAAGGGAAGAGAGCAGGAGAAGATAGGAACAGAGAGGAACTACATAAATAAATAAATAAATAAATAAATAATAAATAAATAAATAAAACGAAATGCAATAAGCATATACCTATCAATGATTACTTTGAATGTAAATGGACTAAATGTTCCAGTGAAAAGACATAGGGTGACTGAAGGGATACAAAAGCAAGGCTCATCTATAGGCTGACTATAAGAGTCTCAAATATGACCTAAAGAGACATGTAGACTGAAAATGAAGGGGTGGAAAAATATTTACCATGCAAATGGAAGTAAAAAGAAAGCTAGGGTAGTAATACATGTATCATACAAAATAGAATTTAACAGAGATTGTAACAAGAGACAAAGACACTGTGAAATGATAAAGGTAACAATCCAACAAAAGGGTATAACAAAGATAAATACTTATGCAACCTGCATGGGAGTGCCTAAATACATAAAGCAACTGTTAACAGATATAAAGGAAGAAACTGACAAAAATTGGCAGACAGTAACACCTAATTTACATCAATAGATATATCATCCAGACAGAAAAACAAGGAAACTGGTTTTGAATGATACATTGAATCAGATGGACCTAACCAATATCAAAACATTCCATCCAAAAACCGCAGAGTACACATTCTTTTCAAGCATACATGAAACATCTCCAGAACAGATCACATGTTAGGCCACAAACCAATTCTCAATAAATCTAAAAAGACTGAAATCATATCATGCATCTTTTCGAACTCCAAAAGTATGAAACTAGAAATCAATCACAAGAAAAATCTGGGAAGAACACAAGGATGTGGAGGCTAATTAATATTCCATTAAACAATAAATGGGTCAGCTAAGAAATCAAAAAGGAAAACAAAAAACACATTGAAACAAATGAAAATGAAAACACAATGGTCCAAAATCTTTGGGATGCAACAAAAGCTGTTCAAAGAGGGATGATTATAGCAATATAGAATTACTTGAGAAGGAAGAAAAATATCAAAAAACCACCTAACCAAACACCTAGAAGAGCTGGAAAAAGAAGAAAACACATAGCCAAAGCTAGCAAAAGAAATGGCAAAATATAGAAGAGAGCAAAAAAAAAAAAAAAAAGAAATGGAGGGGGAAAAACACAATCGAACAGATCAATGAAACCAGGAGCTAGTTCTCTGAAAAGATCAACAAAATTGAGAAACCTTTAGACAGGATGAACAAAAGAGAGAGAAGACTCAAATAAATAAGATCAGAAATCAAACAGAAGAAATAACATCGAATACCACAGAAACATAAAGGATTTTAAGAGAATATTGTGAAATATTACATGCCAAAAAGCTGGACAACTGATAAAAAATAGATGAATTCCTTGAAACATATGACCTTCCAAAACTGAATCAGGAAGAAATGGAAAATTTGAAAAGACCAACTATTAGCAGTGAATTGAATCAGTAATCAGAAAACTCTCAATATAAACATCCAGGAGCATATAACTTCACAGGTGAATTCTACCAAACATTTAAAGAAGAGGTAATATCTAATCTTCTCAAACCATTCCAAAAAATACAAGAGGTAGGAAAGATTTCAAATTCATCCTACAGGCAATCCTTATAACAGACAAATTAGATTTTAAACCAAAGACTGTGATAAGAGATGAGGAAGGACACTATATCCTACTTAAATGGTCTATCCAACAAGAAGATCTAACAATTGTAAATATCTATACCCCTAACATGGGAGCAGCCAATTATGTAAGGCAATTAATAACAAAAGCAAAGAAACACATAGACAACAATACAATAATAGTGGGGGACTTTAACACCCCCCTGACTGAAATGGACAGATCATCTAAGCAAATGATCAACGAAGAAATAAAGACTTTAAATGATACACTGGACCAAATGGACTTCACAAACATATTCAGAACATTCCATCCCAAAGCAACAGAATACACATTCTTCTCTAGTGCCCATGGAACATTCTCCAGAATGGATCACATCCTGGGTCACAAATCAGGTCTCAATTGGTACCAAAAGACTGGGATCACTCCCTGCATATTTTCAGACCACAATGCTTTGAAACAAGAACTCAATCACAAGAGGAAAGTCAGAAAGAACTCAAACAGACGGAGGCTAAGGAGCATCCTACTAAAGAATGAATGGGTCAACCAGGAAATTAAAGAAGAATTAAAAAAATTCATGGAAACTGATGAAAATGAAAACACAACTGTTCAAAATCTTTGGAATGCAGCAAAGGCACGCCTAAGAGGAAAGTATATAGCAATACAAGCCTTTCTCAAGAAACAAGAAAGGTCTCAAATACACAACCTAACCCTACATCTAAAGGAGCTGGAGAAAGAACAGCAAATAAAGTCTAAACCCAGCAGGAGAAGAGAAATAATAAAGATCAGAGCAGAAATCAATGAACTAGAAACCAAAAGAATAGTAGAACAGATCAATGAAAGTAGGAGCTGGTTCTTTGAAAGGATTAACAAGATTGATAAACCCCTGGCCAGACTTATCCAAAAGAAAAGAGAAGTGACCCAAATAAATAAAATCATGAATGAAAGAGGAGAGATCACAACCAATACCAAAGAAATACAAACAATTATAAGAACATATTATGAGCAACTATATGACAGCAAATTAGATAATCTGGAAAAAAATGGATGCATTCCTAGAGACGTATCAACTACCAAAACTGAACCAGGAAAAAAAAAAACCTGAACAGACCTATAACCACTAAGGAAATTGAAGCAGTCATCAAAAATCTCCCAACAAACAAAAGCCCAGGGCCAGATGGCTTCCCAGGGGACATCTACCAAACATTTAAAGAAGAATTAATACCTGTTCTTCTGAAACTGTTCCAAAAAATAAAAATGGAAGGAAAACGTCCAAACTTGTTTTATGAGGCCACCATTACCCTGATCCCAAAACCAGAGAAAGACCATCAAAAAGGAGAATTACAGACCAATATCCTTGATGAACATGGATGCAAAAATTCTCACCAAAATATTAGCCAATAGGATCCAACAGTACATTAAAAGGATTATTCACCACGACCAAGCGGGATTTATCCCTGGGCTGCAAGGTTGGTTCAACATCCGCAAATCAATCAATGTGATACAATACATTAATAAAAGAAAGAACAAGAATCATATGATCCTCTCAATAGATGCAGAGAAAGCATCTGACAAAGCACAGCATCCTTTCTTGATCAAAACTCTTCAGAGTAGAGGGATAGAGGGTACATACCTCAATATCATAAAAGCCATCTATGAAAAACCTACAGCGAATATCATTCTCAAAGCGGAAAAACTGAGAGCTTTCCCCCTAAGGTCAGGAACACGGCAGGGATGTCCACTATTACCACTGCTATTCAACATAGTATTAGAAGTCCTAGCCACAGCAATCAGACAACAAAAAGAAATAAACGCCATCCAAATTGGCAAAGAAGTCGTCAAACTCTCACTCTTTGCAGATGATATGATACTGTACGTGGAAAACCCAAAAGACTCCACCCCAAAACTGCTAGAACTCATACAGGAATTCAGTAAAGTGGCAGGATATAAAATCAATGCACAGAAATCAGTGGCATTCCTATACACCAACAACAAGACAGAAGAAAGAGAGATTAAGAAGTCAATCCCACTTACAATTGCACCCGAAATGATAAGATGCCTAGGAACAAATCTAACCAAAGAGGCAAAGGATCTGTACTCAGAAAACTATAAAATACTCATGAAAGAAATTGACAAAGACACAAAGAAATGGAAAAACGTTCCATGCTCATGGATTGGAAGGACAAATATTGTTAAGGTATCAATGCTACCTAGAGCAACCTACACATTCAATGCAATCCCTATCAAAATACCATCCACTTTTTTCAAAGAAATGGGGCAAATAATCCTAAAATTTGTATGGAACCAGAAAAGACCCCAAATAGCCAGAGGAATGTTGAAAAAGAAAAGCAAAGCTGGTGGCATCGCAATTCCAGACTTGAAGCTCTATTACAAAGCTGTCATCATCAAGACAGTATGATACTGGCACAAATACAGACACATAGATCAATGGAACAGAATAGAGAGTCCAGAAATGGACCCTCAACTCTATGGTCAACTAATCTTCGACACAGCAAGAAAGAATGTCCAATGGAAAAAAGTCTCTTCAACAAATGGTGTTGGGAAAATTGGACAGGCACATGCAGAAGACTGAAACTGGACCATTTCCTTACATCACACACAAAAATAGACTCAAAAGGGTTAAAGGACTTCAATGTGAGACAGGAGGCCATCAAAGTCCTAAAGGAGAACACAGGCAGCAACCTCTTCGACCTCAACCTCAGCAACTTCTTCCTAGAAACATCGCCAAAGGCAAGGGAAGCAAGGGCAAAAATGAACTACTGGGACTTCATCAAGATAAAAATCTTTTGCACAGCAAAGGAAACAGTCAACAAAACCAAAAGACAACTGACAGAATGGGAGAAGATATTTGCAAATGACATTTCAGATAAAGGGCTAGTATCCAAAATCTATAAAGAACTTATTAAACTGAACACCCAAAGAACAAATGATCCAATAAAGAAATGGGCAGAAGACATGAGCAGGCAGTTTTCCAACGAAGATATCCAAATGGCCAACAGACACATGAAAAAGTGCTCCACATCGCTCGGCATCAGGGAAATCCAAATCAAAACCTCAATGAGATACCACTTCACACCAGTCAGAATGGCTAAAATTAACAAGTCAGGAAATGAGAGATGCTGGCAGGGGATGCCGAGAAAGGGGAACCCTCCTACACTGTTGGTGGGAATGCAAGCTGGTGCAGCCACCGGAAAACAGTATGGAGGCTCCTCAAAAAGTTGAAAATAGAGCTACCATGTGATCCAGCAATTGCACTACTAAAGATACAAATGTAGGGATCCGAAGGGGTACATGCACCCCAATGTTTATAGCAGCAATGTCCACAGTAGCCAAACTGTGGAAAGAGCCAAGATGTCCATCAACAGATGAATGGATAACGAAGATGTGGTGTGTGTGTGTGGATGTGTCCCATACATATATATGGGAATATTATGAAGCCATCAAAAGGAATGAAATCTTGCCATTTGCAGTGACATGACTGGAACTGGAAGGTGTTATGTTGAGTGAAATAAGTCAATCAGAGAAAGACATGTATCATATGACCTCACCGATATGAGGAATTCTTAATCTCCGGAAACAAACTGAGGGTTGCTGGAGTGGTGGGGGGTGGAAGGGATGGGGTGGCTGGGTGACAGACACTGGGGAGGGTATGTGCTATGGTGAGCACTGTGAATTGTGTAAGACTATTGAATCACAGATCTGTACCTCTGAAACAAATAATATATGTTAAAAAAAAAAAAGAAGAAGATAGTAGGAAGGGAAGAATGAAGGGGGGGAAATTGGATGGGGAGATGAACCATGAGAGACTATGGACTCTGAGAAACATACTGAGGGTTCTAGAGGGGAGGGGAGTGGGAGGATGGGTTAGCCTGGTGATGGGTATTAAAGAGGGCACGTTCTGCATGGAGCACTGGGTGCAGTGCTCCAGTGCAACAATGAATCATGGAACACTACATCAAAAACTAATGGTGTAATGTATGGTGATTAATATAATAATTAAAAAAAACACAAAAAGACTCAAAACATGAGGGAAAGAAGTTTGACTACATTAAACTTCTGTTAGACATAAGGAAAAATAAATAAATAAAGGCTTGATTTGAGTAAAAAAAAAAGTCATCCAAATTGCTAAGGAAGAAGTAAAACTTTCACTATTTGCAGATGACATGATACTTTATATAGAAAAACCCTAAAAACTCCACCTAAATGCTACTAAAATTGATAAATGAATTCAGTAAAGTCACAGGATACAAAATGAATATATAGAAATCTGTTGTATTTCTCTATACACTAATAATGAAATAGCACAGAGAAATAAGAAATCATTTACAACTGCAGCAAATATAATAAAATATTTAGGAATAAACCTAACCAAGTGTGTGAAAGACCTGTACTATGAAAACTATGAAACACTGATGAAAGAAACTGAAGATGATACTAACAAATGGAATGATATCCCATGCTCATGGATTGGAAGAACCAATATTTGTAAAATGTCCATACTGTCCAAAGCAATCTATAGATTTTGTGCCTTACTCATCGAAATACCAACAACATTTTTCACAGAACTAAAACAAAAAAATCCTAAAATCTGTATGAAATCATAAAAGACCAGTTAAAGGAATCTTCAAAAAGAAGAACAAAGCTAGAGGTATCACAATTCCAGATTTCAAGATAAATCACAAAATCATACTAATCAAAACAATATGGTACTGGCACAAAAATAGACATTTTTCTCAATGGAACAGAATAGGGAGCCCAAAAATAACCTACACTTACATGTTAATTAATCAACAACAAAGGAGGCAAGACTATACAATGGGGAAAAGGCATTTTCCAACTAAGGGTGCTGGGGAACATGAACTGCCAAAGCAAAGGAATGAAATTAGACCACTTTCTTACATCATACATAAAAATAAACTCCATACACATTAAAGACCTAAATGTGAGACCTGAAACCATATAACTCCTAGAAGAAAACATACACAGTTATTTCTTTGATGTGGGTCATAACATTTTTCTAGATATGTCTCCTCAGACAAGAGAAATGAAAGCAAAATTAAACAATTAGGACTATACCGAAATAAAAAGCTTATAATGCACAGCAAAGGAAACCATCAGCTACATGACAAGGTAACCTACTGAATGGGAGAAGACATTTGCAAATGATATATCAAATAAGGGTTTGATATCCAAAGTATGTGAAAAAAATTGTGCAACTCAATCCCCAAAAAACAAATAATATATTAAAAATGGGCAGAGAACTGAATAAATGCTTCCCCAAAGAAAACATACAGATGGCCAACAGACACATGAATAAATGCTCAACATCACTAATCATTAGGGAGATGCAAATCAAAACAACAATGAGATAGCACCTCACACCAGCCAGAATGGCTAAAATCAAAAAGACAAGAAATAACAAGCGTTGGTGAGGATGTGGAGATAGGGGAACCCTTGTACACTGTGGAAAGCAGTATGGAGGGTCCTCAAAAATTAAAAATAGAATTATCACATGATACAGTAATTCCACTACTGGATATTTAACGAAAGAAAGCAAAAACACTAATCTGAAAAGATATATGAACCCCTATGTATTTGCAGCATTATTTATAGTAGCCAAGATATGGCAGTAACCCAAGTGTCCATTCATAGATATATGATTAAAATGAAATGTATATCCCAAAGATAAACACAATGGAATATTATTTAGCCATAAAAAAGAATGGAGATCTTGTCATTTTCAACAACACAGATGGACCTAGAGGGTAAAATGCTAAGTGAAATAAGTCAGAGAAACACAAAAACCATATAATTTCACTCATCTGTGGAATTTAAGATACAAACTGAACAAAAAAGAAAAAAAGATCATAACCACCACCACCACCAAAACCCAGACAATTAAAAACAGAGAACAAACAGGTGGTTGTAGGATAGGAGATAGATGGAGTGATGGGGAAATAAATAAAGGAGATCGAGAGTATACTTATCTCGATGAGCATGGGTAATGTATAGAATTGTTGAATCATATTGTACACCTGAAACTAACACTGCATGTTAATTATACTTCAATTAAGGGCACCTGGGTGGCTCAGTCATTAAGCGTCTGCCTTTGGCTCAGGTCGTGATCCCAGGGTCAAGGGATCGAGCCCCTCATTGGGCTCTCTGCTCAGCGGGAAGCCTGCTTCTCCCTCTCCCACTCCCCCTGCTTGTGTTCCCTCTTTTGCTGTCTCTCTCTCTCTCTCTCTCTCTCTCTCTCTGTCAAATAAATAAATAAATAATCTGTAAAAAAAATTATACTTCGATCAAAAAAATATGAGGATTGACATCTGGGAACAGGAAAACAGGAAGCCCTGGTTTCTGCCAAGTCTCTAGTCCCCTCCTTGACTCACTAGACATAATGATGTATCATGTGGTTATTTGGAGCTGTAGATGAGAGATTTGTGGGTTCTCCCTTCAGATATGGAGAGTAAACTAGAAAAATAAACGAGCTAATTCTCTTTAAAAATATAAACTTTTTTTTTTAAGAGCCAGAACACCTGAAAAATAGCTAAGTAGGGATTAGGCAGCCCTGAAGTCTTTTTTCAGTGTCCTAGGGAAGTGTTATCATACTACATGTGTAAATGCAGTATTGAATTACAGATCATATAATCCCAAAATATCCTGGAAAACTTTAACATGTACAAAAATGATAAAATGGTCACTATTTATGAAGTGTTTCTTATATATCAGGGACTTTAAGTACATGGTCTCATTTAATCCCTTCCACAATGCTTGGAGATAGGATCCATGTCCTACAGATAAAGAAGTAAAGAGTTTCCTACTTTATCAAGATTATACAGCTAGTGAGATGTGGGGCCCATGTTAAATCTTACAACAATCTGATTTCAAAAAATATGCTCTTTCTACAATATAACATCTCCCAAGAAGTTCTCTAGGAGGGGCTGCTTATAGTAGGGGAAATACACTCTAATTAGAAGCAGTATTTCCAGCTAAATGGTCCTAATGCACCCAGAACTAATATTTTAAGTCAAACCAGAGAAAAATTATTTCTGCACTATAAGACCTACCATTCCCTTTCACCTTTAGAATAATTAGGAGACACAGGGGCAATCAAAGAGGAGAAAACCACTCTTTTCCTGGCCTCCCTGAAGTTCGGATCAAGGGTTGCAGGGGGTGTTCTGACATAGCAGAGGTAGGCGTCATCAGACTTAGATTCCAAAATGCCTTCCAGAATGGACTGCTCACTGCAAAAAGCAGATTCAAGGCATGCTTTGAGCAAGGAGTCGGTTTTGTGACCAAAACAATTTACTTTGGAATTACCCAAGCCAGACAAATGAGTACAAATGAAAGGCAAAGGGAAGCATGATGTGAGGTTAATAACCTTAACTGGGGATGTCCCCAAAAAAGAAGCTAGACAGAATGAAGATGACAGTAGGGAGGATAGTACTGGTGACTAACACCTGAGGAAACTGTGGTTTTAAAAGTGGATTTCATTAATTGAAAGCAGTAAAATGAGGCAGTGAAACAAATGCTTTAAGAGGAAAGGACAAGGGACGCCTGGGTGGCTCAGTTGGTTAAGCATCTGCCCTCAGCTCAGGTCATGATCCCAGGGTCCTGGGATCGAGCCCCACATCAGGCTCCCTGCTCAGCAGGGAGTCTGCTTCTCTGGCTGCCACTCTCTCTGCTTGTGCTCTTTCTCTGACAAATCAATAAATAAAAACCTTTTTAAAAGAAATAGAGGAAAGGACAAACTAGTAATGGGTAAATCTCAAAAACCTAGTGATATCAACATATTGAGTTTATTAGATTAGGAGAAAAGTATGTAAAGTAACTGAATTCTACAAGCTTGTAACATTTTTTTTTTCTTCGAAGATGTCTGTTCTACAATATATCACCTGCAAAATACCATATCAACCAACAGAAATATAAGTGTTAGTTCTGTATTGATTCATTAAAAAATGGTCAAATCCTCAAACTTACAGTTTAATGTTAACATTTGGTTTGACTACTAAAATAACTGGTATTACTACTCTGAAACTGGAAAACTTTTAATATACCATCTTGGTGCATACACACACACACACACACATAAAAGTTATAAGGAATAAAAATATTAAAGAACTTCTAGAAAAAGAATAGAAGAAAAAGGAAAATCTTATATGAAATTTTCTTTGAACTGTCCTTGCTCAAAATTCTGGTTAAATGTGGTAGTTTGAATACATACGTGATCTGCTCTTCCTCAAGAAAATCAACTAAAAGGAGAACAAGGAAATTAAATATGTATAAACCCACAAGCACGAAAAGAATGGAGAAGTGGTAGTAGGAGATAAGAAGTTGAATATTCTTTTTTTACAGATTTAACAAGACTAGTGGTAACTGATTTAGTAAAATAAAACTGCAATTTAAGTGCTGGAAAAGAAGAAATATGATTCACCCAAAGAATCAGAAAGCATTATAACTTGAAGTCACCTGGTAGATCATGAAGCTAAAAATTAGGGATTGGTTGAAAGTATGTATGTACAGAAGTCATGTACTCAGGTCTCCAGGAAAGAGTACTGGATTTCCAACTCTGAAGAAACTGAACAGAGGAGGCCCCCTCAGAACACCAGGGGCCTTGGTGGATTGGGTGAGATACGAGGCTAAAATTGAGAAATTTAGTGATAATATACACTTTGAATAATGGAACTTAAGCCCCTTCCTGCTCTGCTCTCAGAAGGCTTCAGTTAGACATAACCCCCAAAGAGGAGGTTCTACTCTAGACACTGGAGTTCAATGATGCCCAACAAAAAATGATCCTTTTACTAAGGAATCCACTTGCCAACAAGCCCACTCATAAACTGAACTTCTGATCATTTTCTAGTGCAGACACTTGTTTATGAATGGAAAGGCAAGGATCACTTGGCATGTGAGACAAATCTGTAATATGAGAGGAACAAAATCAGTCAAAGAAATAATAGAAACCCAGTAAGAAAAGAGATGCAGCAGAGACAAAAGTTATTTTTTAAAAACCTGTTTCTAATATCTTTAAAGATACAAGAAGATCACAACAAGAAAAAGATACAAATGAGAGAAATCATTAGATAATGCATATAGGTGGTAAAATCAGAAACAAAACTGAGAAATGATTACACTAAGGGCAGAAAAGTAGTGGCCTATTGAGTGTACTGGTGGGGAGTGGAAGAGAGTGTTGTGACTCGGAGGGGCACACTGGGGACTGTGAAAGTGTGGCAGTATTTCATTTCTTCACTTGTGTTGTTGTTAGTATCGCTTATTACTTGTAAAACTGTACATTTAAATTTTGTGCACCTTTCTATATGTATATATGTCATATACCCACATACATGGACACACAATGAAAAGGATCAAAAAGAGTGATCAGAGAATGAGAGGAAGGGCTCTTGGAAAATACAATTCTGACAACATCCCTGGATACCTTTGGGAAAAAAGGTAGAAGTTGAGAAAGTAGGGGGAAAAAAGACAAGGGGTGGTGTATTTGTAATTCGAAGATGATATAAATACAACATTTCCCCAAAATAACCCATAGAATGAAAAACAGAGGAAAAGTCCATTTTAATCAAAAACAACAGTGTGGTGAAAAACCAAAACACAAAATATAAGCTGGGGAGGCAAGCACGATGCAAACTGAACTGGGCTCCTTGTGGGCAGAAGCAGAGAGCTGGCCACAGACACCAGAAACTCCAGCAAAGAACAGCTTCCCATTGTGAGGGGTCTATCCTAAAGGCAAAACATGAATTCCTTGCTTGTAACAGTAGAATGGCAGGCAGGGACCAGCTGCCAATCTTCCCTGGCCCTGGGTGAAATTCTAGAAGCAGACATAGGGTTAAACATGGAATCACAGACACATATATAATATTTGGAGGAAGCAGAGGACCAAGAGACTGGCCCTGTGACCAGCCACGCAGTGCCGGGCTTCGGAGCTGGAGGAAAGAAACAGCTGCTGGTCTTGCATATCCTAAGCATGCCTCCAACCTACTTACACTTACACAGTGTTATATGTCAATTCTATCCCAACAAAAAATAAATGGAACATGAAAAAAATAAATTAAAAAACTAAAACTAAAATTAAAATAATTCATGGCTCTAATCTCTCTGAAAACTGCCTTCTTCCACCTATGATAAAGAGCTGATCCAGGAAACAATGAAACATATTCCAAAATGAGTAATAAGAACTAATTATAAATGATTTGTTTTTAAAAAATATCAAACAGATGTGTTAGGTAGAAGGTAGACATGAGCCGTGGAAAGACCTCCCAGGTAGAGTCCCAAGCCCTTGAAAGGAAATGATGGAGACATGAGCTGGAGGCAAGGCCAGTGATAAATAAGCTACACATTATAAGCCTGGGGGCACAACATCCTGACCTTGTGGCTTCCAAGACCTTTGGGGCTGACAGACCAAAGAGCTACAGGTACAGAACACGTGCTCTCCTCTTCCACCTCTACTGCAGCATAACCCTTAGACTCATTATAATGCATCTGCATTGCAGGAACTGCAATGACGGTTCTGGTACAAACCTTGTAGGATCAAAAACTCCCCCTCCTAACCTGTGGGAGGAGTCTCCCAAATGATTGACAACAGCCTCCACTGGAGACCACCCATTGTATGTCATACCTCCTCCCAGCCTGGAGAGACCCAATAATATTCAACCCCCAAACAACCCAGGGCTCTGCCAGTTCTACCTCTGGAACCCACTGGTTCTCCACCTTGAGAGTGTACTTTTGCTTTAATAAACTGTTTTGTGCTTGCTACTTTCCTGCTGGCTATCTTTATTCTGAGTGCAGATCCCCATGTAAATCTTCTCATGGGGAATCCAAGGCATGAGACCTCCATTCACACAATGCAAACTCTCTCACCCCTAACAGATGGAGAACAAAAGCAGAAAACAACAGGTAAAGAAAGTTCACGGGGGGGGGGGGGGGGGGGGGGGGCGGGGGGGGGCACGCCTGGGTGGCTCAGTCCTTTAAGCATCTGCCTTTGGCTCAGGTCATGATCCTGGGATGGAGCCCCACATCAGGCTCCCTGCTCAGAGGGAATCTGCTTCTCCCTCTCCCTCTGCCCCTCCCCCTGCTCATGCTCTTGTGGTCCCGTGCTTTCTTGTTCTCTCTCTCAAACACATAAAATCTTAAAAAAAAGTTCACCAGGAAAAAAAAAAAATATATATATATATACACACACACACATATATATGTCCATTGAAATGCAGCTGAAAATTATAACCACATATTTTGCCATTGGTTAATAACACTAACAAAAAAAGACCACATAATGAATCAATCACCTCACTGAGCCAAAAAAGACGTAAGAATAGACTATGTAAGCTCAAGAAAAAGTTGGTGAGAAAGTAGATGATGAAATCTGAAAAGATAACGCAAGAGAAAAGTGGAAGAAAAACGAAAAAAATCTCACAAATGATGGCAAGATTGGAAGTAGCTTAAGGGAAAATAGATACTGTAGACAATATAGTAAGGGGCATAAAAACTGAAATGAGAGAAGTAACAATTTAAAAAAAAAAACAAGGATTAGAGAGAAAATAAGAATCAGAGGGAAAAGGGATTTAGCCTAAATAAATCTCATTTGAAAAATAAAAAGAAATCAGGGAACAAAACACATTTTTAAAGATACAGTGAATGAAGACTGTCTTGGAATAAAAGACCTACATAAAATACTAAAAGTGAACACCATATCCCAAGAAAAGTAAACTGGGAATGATCACACCAAGACGTATTCTAGTAAAATCTGTAAACCTTTAAGGAAAGAATCCTCTGGCTAACTAGGCAAGAAATTAAAGTGTTTCATGGTGTGGGTGTAGAGAGTGGGGTGGGAATCAAGCTGGCTTCAGCAGCTCCATAGCAGTTTTCAAAATGTCCCTGCTGGGAAGAGCCTCCCAAGTCTGTCTTGTCACAGGACTGTTTCCTTGCTGTGATAATTTTGAGGCGACCTCACACTCTGAGTCTGCGCTCAGCCATGTGACTTGCTTTGGCCAATAGGATGTTAGTCAATGTGACACAAGCAGAAGAAATTTGTTCAGTGCACTTGTCTTCCTTCCTTGTAATTCGAACTCTGAGCTACCATGGGAGTAAGGTCTCTCCTGCCTGTTGGGTGATGAGACTCATGCCTGTCATCATCATGCCTGAGCCCAGAGGGAGCCAACTGCCAGAGCTGTGAGTAGGCTATCTGGAACCAGCCAGCGCTCCACCAAAGTGCCAGTGGGTCACAGACCCAGGAGCATACCTGGCCAAGGTTAGTTAGACCACCCAGCCCAGACCACTGAACTATTCAAGCAGAACCCTGAGTTAATATATTGTTTTTGTTTTAAACTGCTAAATTTTGGGATCATTTCTTAAACAGCAAGAAGTTACCAGGCACACTTGGAAATTATATATTTCAAATAAATGTGGAATGTCTTCCTCATCTCCCTTTGTTCCTCTGCCCCAGGAACAAGGGATCTGTTAACTGACATGCAGCTTGTGCTTTTGTGTCTACAACAATTTAAAAGATTGATGGGAAATCAAGGCAGTGGTTTCTCAGTATCAAGATGCCCCTAAGAACTTGGACTTTTGTTTATGCCAACCACACATGCCCATATAGAGGAGAAGGCAAAAGGCACTGCTGCATTTGCTAGTGAGATATAGTTTCTGTACCAGCTGTGTCCCCTGTCCTGTATCCGTCTATGAAGCTAGGTAAGTGCAGTATCACATTAAAACCTATCTGTGTCTGGTGAGTCTGACTGCCAACTTGAACCTGTCTTCACACAAGCAGGGGTACAGCGGAATTCAACACCAGGAGAAGTGAGACCCACAAAATTCGTATACAAGAAAGTGCAACCGAGGAATATTTTTTACTAAACCATAGTTATTTAAATATATTTTGAATGCTTCAACATGAGAACATCGTTTCCATGGGAACTGCTTAAAAAAATCTACTATAGGACAAACATCAGTGAACCACATGTTGATATCACATGTGAATTGCAGCCAAGGGCCTGGCAGTGAGCATTCAATCTGACTGGGGGAGAAGTCGTATGTGGGAAATGTGACTGGAGAAGCATATAAGTACAATAACATTTACAGTTATCAATGTAGCTGTGATATGACTAATAAGAAAGGTGAGTGACTTGTCTGGGATCACTTATTCTCTTATCTTTAGTAACTGCAGAAAAGCAAAGAAGAAAATGAGAGGGAAAAAAAAGTGCAATTCACAAAGTATACCAGTTATGAATTCTAGAGATTAAATAGCATAGCATCAACATTCTTAAAACAAAAAATATGTAGTGTACAAGACACAAAATCATGCTAGTGGTAGGAGAAATTAAATCACCTTTATCAGACGACTGCCAAAGAAAGCAAAAAAGTATGCTATGAAAACCTAAATAACCGTAATTAGTTCTAATTGACAGATGCCAAACTTTGGCACCTTAAAAATATAGAATGTCCACAAGAATCCACAGATCATTAAAAAGAGAGAGAGAGGGGCCATATTTCAGCCCACAAGAACTTCCATGACTTCCAAAGAATAAAAAGCAAACAAAAATATAAACAATATTCCCTAATTAAAATCCATGGAGATAAAAAAATAAAACTCCAATATATACTATAAAACATAGATCTTCTTTTGAAGTTTTCTTATATACTAAGAGTCAAAGATAAAAAAAATCTTTAAAAGAAATATAAACTGCATAAAAATCTTTAAGATATAAGCAAATCTGCACTCAAATGTCATAGCCTTCATTAATCAGACTAACAAAAACAAGAAAAAAATGTTTAAAATATCAAAATACAGAAGAAAATAAAGCAGAAGAAAAATTAAGATGCGCTTAGTAACTAAAGTAAAATGATAGCATTAATTTTTTTAAAAAATTCAAAGACTGTTTCTTTGGGGGAAATTTTAATGAAGTAAGTAAGCTTTCTAACTACCTTATTCAGAAAATCCAGCATTGAGAAAATAAATCAGTGCTTAAAGGAAGAAATAAGTGAAAGATAATCACAGAGAGAGAAATCTGAAATAGACCACATAGCTACCTAACTTCATGCAAGGAGCCGAGAGACGCTTTGCGTGATCGTCTTCCATGGGAGGCTGTAACTGAGACGGCAGAGGTCATGTCTGCTTGGACCACATAGTCTGGAGGAATCTGTGAATTCAAGGTTGTATGCAAATGACCCTATCCCACGTCAGCAAAGCCCCAGACACCAAAACATCAAATACAGAAATCAGAAGCCATGATGAATGCAGTCATAAGCCAAGGAAGCCAAGAAACACCTGGAGCCGCCAGAAGCTAGAAGGGGCAAGAGAGGATTAGGTCCTACAAGGAGGGCCACCCTGCGCACATCTTGAATCAGAACAGTGAGAGAGTAAGTTCTGTTGTTTTAGGCCACCCAGTTTGTGGTAACTTGTTACAGCAGCCCTAGGAAATGAATACATTTCCATATCCTAGTTCTGCCAGACCAAGGTGCTACTGACATTTCGTGCTGAATGACTCTGGTGGGGACCATCCTCTGCACTGAAGGATACGGTTGTGGGGTAGCATCCCTGGCCTCGACCCACCAGATGCTGAAAGCAAGCTCTCTCCAAGTGTGACAACGAAAAATGTGTCCAGACGTAACTAAATGTCCCCTGTGTGGCAAAACTACCCCTGGCTGAGAATCACTGTGCTAGGCTAGTCGTCAGTAAATATTTAGGCAAATGGACCAATTACAGAAAAACTTCAGATGTTTATGGAGTGAATTTTTAAATAAAAAATGAAGAGTACAAAACAAAAGGAAGAGTACTTTATTAATCCCTGTTTTAAAAGTATGTAATATTAGGGCACCTGGGTGGCTCAGTCGGTTAAGCATCTGCCTTCAGCTCAGGTCATGATCCCAGGGTCCTGGGATCGAGTCCCACATGGGGCTCCCTGCTCAGTGGGGAGTCTGCTTCTCCCTCTACCCCTCCCCCCAGCTCATGATCTCTTTCTCTTTCACACTTTCTCTCTCAAATAAAAAAAAAATCTTAAAAAAGTATGTAATATTACAAACATGTGTTCTTAAACCCTAGAATACTAAGTTATTAGTGAGTTCAATAAAAGCAATGGGAAAATCAGCTAGTCATTAACACATGGGCATATGTGAAAAGCAGCAACATGTAAATGGCTTTCATTTGTTTATTTATCCATTCAACAAATATTTTTACTCAGAGTCACAGAAAGGCCAGCACAGTGTCCTATACATAGGCCAAAGAGACAAGATCCTTGCCCTCCAGAAGCTGATATAATTATTAGCTTTATTTCCCCAAAATCCACCACAGGCTGCTTGTGCCCAGGGAGCCCTTGAGCCTTGACTGTTTCTGGGACTTAGAGTTACAGGATTTTTCTGGAGGAGGCAGCCTCAGGCCCCCTATACTGCACCAGACTTTGAACTTCAAAGAGAGATCCCCAGAGAAGGCAATTTGAACTCTTCACTCCTTGTCCCCATCTAGGACTTACTAGTGTGTACAAAACTGATTGTGTTCTGTTGACTCCTGGGAACTCCTACTCCTTATGGGCATTTTAGGAGAAAACTTCGAACTTTCCCTTGGGCAGAGAATGACAGCTAATAAAACCTCTCCTTAATGGTTGTTGGAACCGTACAGCAATAAACTATGTTTACTGATTAAATTTTTACCTAAGCTTTTCCTCAAATGAACCTTTTAATGTACAGTCTAAACAAGGAACACAAAGTTTGCCTGAAATCAAACTCCGCTAACAACAGTTTTAGCAGTTGAATCAGATTCCAATCAGCAAATGATTATTTGTTTCCTGACCATGCTGCTGGAAAGCCTAAATACTGTATCAGCTATGGTATGATCACACTGATAATTTAACTGGTTTTATAAGGAAATTAAGTTTGTAAATATTAGAGAATATAAATAATAATTTGATTATTTTCATCTATCGGCAGATTTGGATCAGAAGACCTCTAGACACTACAGCCTTTTAAGTCTCAGTTTCTTAGCCAATGGTATAGTCCCTCACTGTATTTTTTTTTAATTTCATTTTATTATGTTATGTTAGTCACCATACATCATTAGTTTTTGATGTGGTGATCCATGATTCATTGTTTTCGTATAACACCCAGTGCTCCGTGCAGTACGTGCCCTCCTTAATACCCATCACCGGGCTAACCCATCCCCCCTCCCCGCTCCCCTCTAAAACCTTCAGTTTGTTTCTTAGAGTCCATGGTCTCTCATGGTTCGTCTCCCCCTCCGATTCCCCCCCCTCATTTTTCCCTTCCTTCTCCTAATGTCCTCCAGCTATTCCTTATGTTCCACAAATAAGTGAAACCATATGATAATTGACTTTCTCTGCTTGACTTATTTCACTTAGCATAATCTCCTCCAGTCCCAACCATGTTGATGTAAGAGTTGGGTATTCGTCCTTTCTGATGGCTGAGTAATATTCCATTGTATATATGGACCACATCTTCTTTATCCATTCATCTGTTGAAGGGCATCTTGGCTCTTTCCACAGTCTGGCTATTGCGGACATTGCTGCTATCAACACTGGGGTGCATATGGCCCTTCTTTTCACTACATCTGTGTCTTTGGGGTAAATACCCAGGAGTGCAATTGCTGGGTCATAGGGTAGCTCTATTTTTAATTTTTTGAGGAACCTCCACACTGTTTTCCAAAGTGGCTGCACCAACTTGCATTCCCACCAACAGTGTAAGAGGGTTCCCCTTTCTCCACAACCTCTCCAACATTTGTTGTTTCTTTCCTTGTCAATTTTTGCCATTCTAACTGGTGTAAGGTGGTATCTCAATGTGGTTTTGATTTGAATTTCCCTGATGGCTAATGATGATGAACATTTTTTCATGTGTCTGTTAGCCATTTGTATGTCTTCTTCAGAGAACTGTCTGTTCATGTCTTCTGCCCATTTTTTGACTTTTTGTTTTTTAGGTGTTGAGTTTGAGAAGTTCTTTATAGATCTTGGATACCAGCCCTTTATCTGTAGTGTCATTTGCAAATATCTCCTCACTGTATTTTTAAATTTTAAGATGGTATTGGTAAATTCTGACTACTGGCCTGGCACTAAAATTTTTAAGCTTACATATTTTTGACCCAGGAAAATGGTGATGGTTTTCTGATACAGAACAGAGAAATACTGTATGCCCATTTTCCACTTGTTGTTATAAAGATCTATAAAGGGCTGGTAATGGATTAAAACTATTTTCAGGATATTATGGAGAAAATACTAGATAAATTTAAGATGTCATTGCTCTTACTACGTAGGTGCATAAAATTGGCCGTCAACTCTCAAGGTCTGTAAATGATAAGTGACTCCTGTTCTAAATGGAGATTTACTCTTATAGTCATACTGTATCCTATTCTTGGCTTATAGTTCTCTGTTAAATGCCAATCTTTTTCTGTTGAGGGGAAAGGTGTGATTAAAGAGCCCTTGTGACCATATTAGAAACCAGCCCTGACCACTGCAGCACACTGAAGTATTTTATAAATAATTTATGAACCTCGGAGGTCTGGCTCTGCAGAGGAGATACTCACCTTTTCTCCATCTGTGCACCACACCTCCTTCGTCAAAACCAAGACCAGCACACGCAGTTCTGCTTCCAGATGGGTAGAGCTATACATACAATAAATAAACAAGTCTACCAGTATGGTTCTGCTGCTGCCTGAAGACCACTTGCAGTAATTCTGGGAGCAATCTATTTTGACCGTGAACCTTGACCAACTATATCACAGAAAAGAGAAGGTGAAATACCCTTTTATACATGACAAGTACTACTATGAAAAGGAACACTGAAGGTGGTTTTAGATATTGGCAAAACTGCCTAAGAAGTTTAATTATGACAATGTAGTCCCAATGGCTGCTTCAAAAACTGTAACTTTTTAGAAGGTTCCTTATGACTTAATGTTGCATGAGACATGCCAGTGGAATTTCTCCCATTACAAATTGTCTCAAAGGAAAATACTGTTGCACATACGTTGAATTTGTTTTCTAAATTACATAGAATGTAAAAGAATTTTATCACCAAATATATTGAGCAGAACCAATACTTTTAACAGACTACAACATACCAAACTGAAACTGCTCATTTATACCTTATTCACAAGTATTCTAAATTTCTCATTTTATCATATTGCTATTGATATAAAAATTTGTGATAACATAGTTAACGCTTGTCTACAATTTGAAGTGGATAATTTTAAGTTATGAGCTACTCCTTACATTTTATTAGATCTTTGTCTTTAGAGTAACAAGCAATACCTTTGAACTTCTTGCCCAAGGACACTATAATATTTATTAGAGATTAAAAAATTAATCTTCTCTTGGGGTGCCTGGGTGGCTCAGTCATTAAGTGTCTGCCTTCAGCTCAGGTCATGTTCCCAGGGTCCTGGGATCGAGCCCCACATCGGGCTCCCTACTCCGTGGGGAGCCCGCTTCTCCCTCTCCCACCCTCCCGCTTGTGTTCCCTCTCTCACTGTGTCTCTCTCTGTCAAATAAATAAATAAAATCTTTAAAAATAAATTCTCTTATAAAATTGTTTAAAAAAGTAATTTTCTCTTAAAGAATTATTTGAAAAAGGTGGTCATTTGATAAAATATAAATGACTTTATATGTAACTATACATTGAAAGGTATACATTCCTTAGCATAGTGCTCTATATTTACAAAAACACAGTTATTAAAAAATTTCTACAAGTACACTGACAAATGTGAGGCATTTATTATTGCTTTGGCAAGACTAACTTTCTTAACTGTAAGGGAATCAAAGTTGTATCTATTTATGTCTTTGCTTATTATATGTGCAAACCTTTTTTGAGTAACAATTGCAGGATAGGTAAAAATGAGTAAAATAGAATTCATATCTTGAGGATGTTCACAATTTTTAAAGAAACAGATCATAAATTATAATATAATATAATGGCATGATAAAATGAAAGTATAGGTAGAATTCTAACACCCAGTAAGGAGTGACTGACCCAGACTGTTTAGGGAAGTCTTCATAAAAGAGGTACCATTTGAAATCGGTCTTGACAAATAAGTCAGATTTCACAGAGAAATGGGATACAAGAGGGAGTAGCACGGAGATATAAAAAACAAGTTGTGTTTCAGTACAAATATGTGATTTAAATTAACGTATGCTGAAATGATATCTCCAATAAGGGGTTAATATCCAAAATATATGAAGAACTTATACAACTCAACACCAAAAATAACAAATAATCCAAATTAAAAATGGGCAGAGGACCTGAATAAACATTTCTTCAAAGAAGACATTTAGACACATGAAGAGGCCAACAGACACATGAAAAGATGCTCAATGTCACCAATCATCAGGAAAATGCAAATCAAACCTACAATGAGATATCACCTTACACCTGTCTGAATGGCTAAAACAAAAGAGATAAGAAATGACAAGTGTTGGTGAGGATGTGGAGAAAAAGGAACCCTAATACACTGTTGGTGGGAATATAAATTGGTGCAGCCATTGTGGAAAACAGTATGGAGGTTCCTCAAAAAATAAAAAATATAACTACTATATGATCCAATAATTTTGCTACTGGGTATTACCTAGAGAAAATGAAAACACTAATTCAAAAAGATACTTGCACCCCTGTGCTTATTGTAGTAGTTACAATAGCCAAGATACAGAAGCAAACTAAGTGTCCATTAATAGATGAATGGATAAGGAAGATGTGGTGTGCGTGTACACACACACACACACACACACACACACACACACACACCACGAATATTATGTAGCCATGAAAAAGAATGACATCATGCCATTTGCAACAACATGAATGGACCCGGAGGGTATTATGCTCCATGAAATAAATTAGACTGAGGATGATAAGTGCCACATGATTTCACTTATATATGGAATCTAAAACACACACACAAAATGAATAAACAAACAAAAATAAAAATTAGACCTATAAATACAGAGAACAATCTGAGGGATGCCAGAGGGGATGGATGTGGGGGTTCAGGAAAATGGGTGAAGGGGAGTAGAAGACACAGGCTTCCAGTTATGGAACAAACAAGTCATGGGAATGGGAATAAAATATACAGCATGGGGGGAAGTTAATGCATGCTATAAAATTTCCACATCAGCTACCACAAATAATGATAGAAGGAGTTAGCTAAATTTTGAAAGAAATAGTGGTAAAATTAAATTATTAACTTATCTCAACACTGTCCTTTACTATTTGTTTTTCCTTTATTTTTTATGGATTTAGCATGTTTGTCTCCCTATCCCTTTGCTCTTACCACACCAGTGCACACCCTCTGACTTACAAATGCCAGCGCATGCATTTTTCTTTTGCTCGAAGGCTTTCTATGACTCTGAAGCCATCTTGGCCAGCTTCACTCTAGACATAAAATACTGAAGAAGGAACACCGATGGGTGCTGGCTCAACCAATGGCTGATGGAAATTGGTACGTAAAATTACAATTTCCTTGACTCTTGGGTAGGATTACTCAGGTGCATGTTTTCCCTTGCTCCTATGGTTCCACTGGAAGATAAAACCCCAGTTGTCCATGGTGGTCACTTGCTTCAAAATGAAGGCTTGTCAAAAGCTTTTATTTCCTTCCCTAACCTCCTTATTTTCTTGGAATCTCCTGTAAAATAAACCACTTGCACTTGAATGGCTGTTTTGGTCTGGGTCCCAAATTAAAGTGTACATTGGGATAAAAGTATATTAAATAAAATAAGAAATAAACTTTATTTATAATAAGCCACTGAAACTATGAGGTCATTTGTTCCTGAAGAGTAACAGAGCTTGTTCTGACTAAAAACTAGTATATTAGGGAAAAGAGGACATGTATGAAATTAGAATAAAAGACATATTATAAATAACAAAGAAGGTACTTGGAAAAGAGATTCTTGTACTTCAGGAGAAAGACGATGTATTTACCAAGGAACACAGGTTGGACCAAAATGTGGAGACTTGGGGAAAAAAAGAGACTTATATAGGATATTTAGCAGAAAAGCAATGAAGTTTTGAAGATTATGGGGGAGAAAATGGAAAGGAAATGAATCTACATAAAGATGAGTTCAATTTCGGGCGCCTGGGTGGCTCAGTCGTTAAGCGTCTAGCTTCGGCTCAGGTCATGATCCCAGGGTCCTGGGATCGAGTCCCACATCGGGCTCCCTGCTCAGTGGGGAGTCTGCTTCTCCCTCTCCCACTCCCCCTGCTTGTGTTCCTGCCCTCACTGTCTCTGTCAAATAAATAAATAAAATCTTTAAAAAAAATTAAAAAAAAAAGATGAGTTCAATTTCTTAGACCCCAAATCTGCTTTATCCATGAAATCCTCTGTCTCATTAAACATTGCCACTGTTCTCCTGGTCACTGAAACAAAATTTGCACACATTAATTCTGTACCTTTATCCTCCCCTTTCAGAGCCTCCCCAGTCCCATTCAATAGGCAGGTCTTGCCAATTCTACCGCCTAAGTATTTCTCAAATCTCCTCATCCTCATGACTGCTCTCAGAGTCAGAATCTCACCTTGTCTTCTCTGGTCCAGTGCAGCACATTGGTTGGCAGTCTCCTTTCATCAGTTCTGTTTACCTGAACTTCCAGCCTCCATACTCTGGACAGAATGAGGGATGGAAAAGGCAAATCTGATCACCTAACCCTCGCTTTAGAATCTGTCAACAATCTACATATCCTCAAGGGGAGTGAGAAAAACAATCAATTGGGATGTAGAAGAAAATATTAGAAACTTCACATATTTCTATTTTATCCTATAAATTACTAATGCCTAATACGCAGACAACAAAATATGTATGAAATTTATAAATACATATGTAGAGATATATTAGAGGGGACTGTTCAAAAAAGTTTTACTAAAATGGATGGATGTACAATCTAAACTGAAGGCAAGCATCAAGCAAGTATCAAGAATAAAACTGAGTTCCTTAACATGACATATTAAGCAGGTTCCAGCTTCAACGTCCTACCGCTCTACCCAATGAGCTTCAAAACCTAGTAACACTGCTTTGTTTTTAGTTCCTTCAGTATATATTTTGCTATTTTGTATTTCCCTGTATGTGCTTCATTGCTTTATGTCAGAAACAGTCTTTTCACCTGTCTTCATATATCATATTCAATCTCCTTCAAAACAGACCACTCCTTCCGTAACACTGTCCTGAGCTCTCATTACAGGCTGAGATTAAAGGCACCTCTGTGCTCACAGAGAACCTTTTGAATATTACTGTCATAACATATATTCAATGCTATGAAAAATACTGCTTATAGTCATATATGTGGTTTTGCACCTGCCTCTTTTACTCACTGGAAGCATTTTGGGGTCAATGATCACACTTTTTTTTTTTTATTTATCCTTGCATTTCTAGGACTTAGAAGAGTGTCTTTTGGAAGACAGGAGTCCAGTGAATGTCTGTGGAACTATTATATACTACAGGTAGAATAGTTAGGAGTCTATTATGAAAGCCCAGATGTGAAATATAAAGAGAAGAAACAAAAATCTGTATGCCCTGATTCTTCAGTTTTATATCAACAGGGGAGAGACAGTGTCAGCTATAAAACATCTAAGGTTCTATTCTATTTGTCCATATAACAAGTTGCATTATTACTGTTTGATGGATTCTAGTAGAAAACACAGGACTCCTGGGTCAAAGACAAAGAGCTTTCTAATTCGTGACAGCATGAACTTCAGGTTCACACCCATGGGAGTGATGTGTAATGGCCCAGGGGGATGCTGCACATGCAGTGGATTTCCTTCACAGCTGAAGAACCCCAAGCTTAGGAAACCCCAATCTTTTATAATGGAATGCAAGCAAATGTACTCAAAATTTTCCCTGAAAAGAGGAAAATTTTCTTAATTTTCTTGGACAGAAAGCAAACTTGCCCTCTAATCCAGAGAGAGGTATTGTATCTAACTTTCTAGTCGACTGACCATACAAATATCCTTGAAAAGACAGTCTAGAACAAAAGTTGACAGAACTTCTTCTCACGTGACTTATGGGAGTATTAAAGATTCAGCAGAATCATCCCCCAAAAACAAGTAATTAAAATTACCTAAAATATGTGCAAAGTTCCTGCAGCAGTTGATTTAGTCACACCTATGAGACTCTATTTAAGATGAACTGTTCTAATTCTTCAGTTTTAACTAAAATTTCAATAACTGGTTTATTGAGTTTTAAAATGTTCCTCTCTATAATCCAAACTAATTTCAAATTTTAAATATGAATTAACTTTATATTTAGAAAATAATTATCAATGTTTCTTCTGCCTCGAGCCCAAGTTATTTGACACCCATAGTACCTGTGTATGTATTTTCACCCTTGCGGGCAGAGATCTTTGAATCTCCCATCATACACAAACAAGAAATTTCTATTTTCCTCTTTTACTTATTGTTTATTTAATTTTAAACCATAAAACTATTTATTCACAATTGTATATAGATACTCCTTTGATCATAATCATCCTATTATCTAGGATTATGATTCTCCCATTTTAGTGTATACAATAAATCACTTGAAATAATTGACAAAATGTAAATGCCCAAGCTTCCAATGTTTCAGGTTTTATTAATCTTAAGTGAGGTATATACTTTTAACAGGATACCCATATGATTGTGAATTGGCATTGTGCTTTTTAAGATCATAGGCATGCTTGTTATAATTTTTTAAAAAATAAGAATTTACTGTGTTTTAGGTAAAATAAATATTTTAAAGACATCTTTTAAATAGAAACACAAGTGCTAACACAGATGCTAGAAGTCTTGGAAGAAAGGATGGGATCAGTTAGTCATGGAGAGTATTATTAGTTCAAATATTCAGGGGCCAGAAGGCAACTTGAAGTGCTAGACTAGATCACAAGATTGAGGTCCTGCAGGCCATTGTGATTTAGGAATTGTGTATGGATGTCACCCATGTAGCTGTAGTCATGGATAAATGAGGAAAAGCAGACAGACCCTTTAAGGCACCATAAAGAAGTAGAAATGTGAGGACAAGGAGCCTATGATAGAGAAAGAGGAGTAACAAGAGAAGCAAGGGGGGAAAATGAAAACATGACAGTGCGGTATTATGGAAGCCAAAAGAGAAGCGGCAATGAAGAATGGATGATAGTAACAATAAATGAATGAATAAAATAAATAAAATAAAATGGAAAAATGTCCCTTATATACCGTTTTCTATCCCAAGACCATGCTCTTCGTACTTATAAAATTAGCATTCCCACTTTACAGTTGAAGAAACAGAAATAGGAAGAAAGATTAAATAAATTGCCCAACTATACCTCGATTATATGTGTTGGAGCCAGGATTGCAGTTCTGGCAGTCAGGCTCCAGAGGTCATGGTCTAAACCACCAATCTAAGCTGAGGATAGAACACAAGCCACTGGTTTGAGGAGAAGAGGTGTGTGCGAGCCAGACCACACAGGGCCCCTCTGGCACTAGCTGGTGAGGGAAAGGAGGCAGGGCAGACTGCTTTCTCAAGAAGTGTGTGGTGAGATGGAAAAAAGAGATGGTTGGAACAACTTTAGGACCTGAAATCCTGAACAAGCTTAATGACAAAGAGAAAAGAGCTAGTTGAGGGGGAAAATCTGAGACGCAAAAGAGGGATGAGATAATTAAGGACACCAGGTTGCCAAGGTGGGGAAAGGAGAGAGATTGGAAACCACTGATAGAAGAATTGCTTTTGACATCTAGGATCAAGATCTCATTTTCTAAGGTAGGTAAACAGAATGTTCACAGTTAGAAAACATCTTAAAGTGGAAAGGAAAAAAAAAAACAAAAACAAAGAATTTATAGGGGTTAGCCTTTTGTTGTCCTCAGTAATTTTAAAGTAATGATTGATCTTCTGGATGGATGGATAGATAGATGATAGATAGGCAGACAGAAAGACAGACATAGATATACAGAGATGTAGATACACAGCAAACAACCAAGGCATAAACTATAGTAAGAATCAAGAAAATTCAAATTACTATGAAAGAACTTTAATTTTAGGAAATTGTACGACAATTGCACAGTTAAGATAGCTGAGTTAAATAGCTTCGTTCTGCCTATTCAAACCTCAAATTTACAGTCTCTACACCTTGTTATAAAGTGATTGTTTTTCAATCGACTTGCTTTCTAGGTTAAAAGGCACCCAATAACTAATGACAATGATATATGCATTCATTTCTCTTCGTAAAATTATTTCCTTTTCCTACCACATAATTTAGTGCTCTGAAAATGTAAATCCATCTTAGGTAATGGAATTTTAAACCAAACTTCCACTAGTACAAGTTAATTATGTAACTTTCCCTGTAAAATAGCCAAGTGAACCAAATGACATTTTATTTACTTTTTATGAACATATTTTCCTTTCATGCTACCTTTCCTTTATTCTATAACAGTACTATCCTAAAGCACTTTGAAATCCACCAAATGAAAGTTTTATGTAGATCCAAAGTATAGTAAAACACTTTTCCTATTCTGTGTACTTGTCTGTCTACTCTTTTTTGATGTGCACAACATTCATCACCATTATGAGGCTTATACTTTCTTTCTCTTTCTAGAAAGCTATTATTTTCTACTTGGTTCACTCTGTACCGTAAATGTTCAAATAATAGAAGTGATGCTATGAAAAGCGTTTCCCTAGTAGAAACAAAGACATGGAAATAAAATGCCCTTTGCATTCATGGTTCACCCTTTTGTGTCAATGATGGTTATGGAAGTATTGGAAAAAAGTCCATGCTCTGTGCCACAATGCAAAGCAAATGATTCCCTTTATAAAAGAAAGGCAGACTTACTGTGTAATTTTGTCTTTGATGGTCATTGGCGCCATTAAATTGATAGTTAGACCTAAAAGACCACTCTTGTTTGAAAATAGAATAGCCAAAATCCTTGTACATAACCAGTTGTTAAAGGACCTTAGAAGACTAAGCAAAACAAACCATTTTATACTGAGAAATGGCCATTTGTAGTGACTTTACTGCACAATAATAAAAGAACAAATATTTGTAAGCATTGTCTACAAAGGATTACACTTCAGAAATCATTACTTTTCTCAGATGCATGTAGCTCAATCAATTCCATTTGTTCTCTGAAGAAGCCACTACAGCATCACTTACCCCATGACTATCAATCTGGACTCCACAATTCCAGAGAAAGGTTGCCTCTGAATCACCTCATGCATTCACAATGCCAGACATATAAAAAAATTAAGATTTGAGACCTGGCACTGGAGTTCAGACAACTCCAAAGGGGCACAAGAAGGAAGCCCAGAGCATGGCAAATTTAAAAGGGAAAGCCAATAATGCAAATCAAGACAATCCAGGGGGATCCTGGGTGGCTCAGTCAGCTGAGCAGCCAACTCTTGATTTCAGATCAGGTAATGATCCCAGGGTCGTGAGAATGAGCCCCACATCAGGCTCCATGCTCAGCAGGGAGTCTGCTTGAGATTCTCTCTCCCTCTCCCTCTGCCTCTGCCCCTCCTCCCACTTGCACACACTCTCTCTCTCAAATAAATAAATAAATCTTAAAAAGAAAAAAGGCAATCCAGAACATAGTGAACTTATAGAGAGGGCAGAGCAGGACTACAGAGGTAAACTGAGACCTGAATTCTCTGGGCCTATGAGCAAGTGTTGGAGTAGATTCCTCCCTGGTAACTCTGGCCAAGAACAGGGGCCTGCCCTGAAGGCTAAGGCGTTCACCTGAGAAAGACAGCTGTTCACTTGACAGAACAAAAACAGAAGTATCAAAACCTTTCATGTCAAACAAAAAACTGAACCATATGTGCAAGTCTCTCTGACTTCAGTCTTTCATCATCAGATTTAGGGGAGTCTAATAGTGGTATCATGAAGAGGAAGGCAGAAGAACAAGACAGATGTACTGGCATTGACAATGCAACCATCTTTTATAATGAAAAACAAGTATTTTTTTTTCCCCCTGAATGCTTGGGGAAGGATATATAAGATGATGTGTTTGTTCATTATCTTGCTTGCTTAGCATTCACTGAATAAGAAGAATTCAGGATGGACCATCTTACAAGGTAGAGAAGTGGTTAAGAAGATTGGATAAGGACAGTTGAGCCCTCATTCCCTGAAAAGCACGTTTCTGAAAAGGAGAGTAGAGTGGAACACCATGGAAATGAATCATTTGGTAAATGGGTGCCAGTGGGAGAAAACATGAAGAGACAGGGGCTATATTTTGTAGTAATTTTTCTCTATAGTATAAAAGGCGAATGTGCAAGACACATCTTTGGTTCTGCTTTATTGTTATGATTAATCATCTTTCTTTCCTTCTCACCTCTCAGGTAGGAAGCTAGAGCCTCTATGTTACTACATCGCTCTTCCCTCTCTGTCTTTCTGTATGTGTATGTGCATGTGGGGTGTGGGTGCATGTGTGGTGCGTCTTTTAGTTAATGTCTTCTTAACTGCCTTTTTAAGTAAGTTTTTCTTTTCATACTACACCGAGAGGAATTTTTTAAAGACACATCTATTAAGTGTTCTGACCAGTTGGGAGCCAGAGCGGTATACTTTGCTTAAAATAGATGAACTACCTTTGTTGCTATGGCCAAACTTGTCTCACTCATGTTCTGGATCCTATTCCCTTCATTTGTTCAAGAATTTTGCTCATGCAGTCCTCCCCTTTCTGTCCTGGACCACACATTTAACTCTAATAGATCATTCCTATAAGCATCTAAACATGCTATACTATCATCCATATTAAACCTGTCCCTTGACAGGACAACTGCAATTCCCCATGTCTTGTTCCCTGTTACAGCAGAATTCCTCAAAATAGCTTCTATCCTCACCATCTTCACTTCCTTCTTTTCGTTCTCTCTTATATTCTTGCCAGTAAGTCTTTCAGCCTACATTCCACTGAAACCAGTTTTGTTAATGTTACCACTGACCTCCACACTGCTAAATCCAACGATTCATTTGAGGTCATCATCCTTTTACCCTCTCATCATTATTTGAAATGATGGACCATTCCCTCCGTCTTGAAGTCCTCCCTTTCCTTCATCTGTGTGGTTTCATCTCTGAGCCAGGTATTCACTTTTGATATATACTACTTATTTCTCTAATCTGGCTATCTCCACTGTCTGGCTAGGTCCTTTTTCTTACTCCAATTTCTAGATGTAAAGAACCCAGGGCTCGTGAGCGACCTTCTTCTCTTTTCCAGCTGTGCTCACCATATAGATGACTATAATACTCTATAAGCCATCTGTCTGCTATGACTCCTAACTTAATACCCACAGCTCAATATTCACCCAGTGAAATGTATCTGCCTTTTATAAAATAGCTACTTAGATGTTTAATAATCATCTCAGGTTTAACACGTTCAAAACAGTTTGCTTTCCCCACACCCCTGTCCTTCCCTGACTTTGCAACCCATTCATTCCAAATCTTTTCCATTTTAGGAACTGTCATAACAATTAATCCAGGATCTCAAGTCCAAAAATTTCTCATACCTCACATCCTATCCTATAATAAATACTGTTGTTTCTTTCCTCAAAATATAGTAGAACTGTAACCGAATTTCACCACCTCCACTACTACCATTCTAGTCCAAAGCACCCACGTTGTGTAGCCATGGAGATGTCCTGAAGAGATCTCCCTTCAAGAAGTGTCATGACTGACAGCCTACAGCTGCCATACTTTAGTCTCTCCAAAGCCATTCCTCCTCAGGCTCTTCCAGTGACCAGCTCAGTAGCAGGGGAGGAACGACCAGAACAGGGTTATTCCTACCTGACATAGGATTTGGCTAAAATGCAACTTCTACTAAGGAACTCCCATTGGGCTGGCCAACACCTTCTCAGAGCCATGCTGCACTCTGATCTCTCCTCTCCTTTCAGGTCGATGGCATTAGCAACTTCTGTCTGAAGTCTCTGAAGGCTGCCTACTTCTGCTCCCTGTCCCTATATACTTGCCAATTGTTTACACATCTTGCAATACCTAATCCTGTTTGGCATTTGTTTTTCAGAAGACCTAAACCGACACAATATGTTTCATGGATACTTGATCCTAATATTTCTCTCTGCTCCTACCCTTGGTCCCCATTAGCAGCAAGAGGGGGCTTTTTAAGCCTAAGTCACACTATGTCACTCCTTTGCTTAAAAGTCTCCCGTGGCCTCTCATTATTCTTAGGACCAATTCTACCCATGGCTCCAAAACTTTAAAAATGTGGTCTCTGGGGGGGGGCGGTGGAACAAGATGGCGGAGGAGTAGGAGACCTGGACTTCGTCTGGTCTCAGGAATTCAGCTGAATTGGGATCAGGAATTCAGCTGAAATGGGATCAAACCATTCTGAACACCTAAGAACTCAACAGGAGATCGAAGAAAAGAATAGCAACAACTCTCTGAACAGAAAAGCAACCACTTACTGGAAGGTAGGACCTGCGGAGAAGGGAATCGGAGGCGATATTCGGGAGGATAGATGGCGGGGGAGGGGGCCTCCGTCGGCCGCTTCTGGCAAGTGACAGAACCGCAGAGCACAAAATCAGAACTTTTAGAAGCTGGCTCCACGGAGGGATGTCGCTCCAGTGGCTAAGCGGGGGGTGGAACCCTCGCGGGACAGGGTGGTCTCAGGACCCTCGGGGTCACAGAAAGACCGGGGGTGCCTGAGTGCGGCAGAGCTCCCAGGTATCAGAGCGGGGAAGCCGGCTGCAGAGACGGAGCCGAGGCGTGGGCTCTCAGCTCGGGGTTGCCATAAACCGTGATCCACGGCCCAGTCGGGCCACTGCTCCTCCAGCAGGGACCCAACAAGCGGCAGAGCCGGGGAGACTCCCCTTCCTCCCCCGGGAGGAGCGGCGCGGGAGCGCACCGCAGGCATCTGCTGGGTTTGGAGACTCCACACGGGGTCGGGAGCCAGAGAGAAACGCTCGGTCACAGGCCGGGTGAGCACGGAGTGCGGCCAGAGACCAGGGAGACGGGAGTGACGGCTTTTCTCTGGGGGCGCACTGAAGAGCGGGGCCCCGAGTTCTCAGCTCCTCCGGGTGGAGATTGGGAGGCCACCATTTTCACCCTGGCCCTCCAAAACTGTACTGAGAGCTTGCAGGGAACAAAAGCTCCTGAGAGCAAACCCGAGCAGCTTGCTTAGCCCGGACGGAAAAGGGCGGGGCAATTCCGCCTCCGGCAAAGACATTTCAAAACCATGGCAACAGCCCCTCCCCCAGAAGATCAGCACGAACAGCCAGCCAAGACCAAGTTTACTGATCAAGGAGAACGGGAGAACTCCAGCACTAGGGGAATACTGCACATAGAATTCATGGCTTTTTTTGCCATGATTCATTAGTTTTTCAAAGTTAATTTTTTCACTTTTTTTTAAATTTTTCTTTTTCCCTTTTTCAACCAACATCTTATCAATACCTTTTTAAAAAAACATTTTTTATTTTTCATTTTTAGAGTCATATTTTATCCCTTCATAGTAGTTACCCTCATTTTTGGCACATATATATATATATATATATATATATAATGTTCTCTCTTTAAAATTTTGAGATAGAGTTTCTTCTAACAGATCAAAATATACCCTAAATCACTAGTGTATGGCTTTGTTCTAGTCTCCTGCCTGATCACATTCTTTTTTTCCTTTTTTTTTTTAAATCTTCTTTCTTTTTTCAAACTTATCAATTCCTTTTATAAAATCTTTTATAATTTTCATCTTTACAGTCATCTTCCATCCCTTCATTGTTATCAACCCTTATTTTGTACATATATATATATATATATATATATATATATATATATATATATATGTCTTTCTTCCTTTAAAATTTTAGGAGGCACTTTTTTCTAACAAACCAAAATACGCCCAAAATCTAGTGTGTGGCACTGATCTATGCACTAGCCTGATCATATTTGACCATATTCTGTTTTTTTTTTGTACTGTTCTGTTTTTATCTTTTTCTTTTTCTTTTTTCTTTTTCTCTTTCTTTTTTCTTTCTTTCCCTTTCTTTTCCCCTGGTTTCAGGTCTTTTCTGATTTGTATAGAGTATATTTCCTGGGGACACTGTTAACCTGTTAGCATTTTGTTCTCTCATTCATCTATTCTCCTCTGGACAAAATGACAAGACGAAAAAAATCACCTCAGTAAAAAGAACAAGAGGTAGTACCGTCAGCCAGGGACCTACTCAATATGGACATTAGTACGATGTCGGACCTAGAGTTCAGAATCATGACTTTAAAGATACTAGCTGGGCTTGAAAAAGGTGTGGAAGTTATTAGAGAAACCCTTTCTGGAGAAATAAAAGAACTAAAATCTAACCAAGCCGAAATCAAAAAGGTTATTGATGAGGTGCAATCAAAATTGGGGGCACTAACTACTAGGATAAATGAGGCAGAAGAGAGAATCAGCGATATAGAAGACCAAATGATGGAAAATAGAGAGGCTGAGAAAAAGAGAGAGAAACAACTACAGGATCACGAGGGCAGAATTCGAGACATCAGTGATATGATAAGAGGAAACACATTAGAATAATTGGGATACCAGAAGAAGGAGAAAGAGAGAGAGGGGCAGAAGGTATATTGGAGCAAATTATAGCAGAGAACTTCCCTAATGTGAGGAAGGAAACAGGCATCAAAATCCAGGAGGCACAGAGAACCCCTCTCAAAATCAATAAAAATAGGTCAACACCCCGACATCTAATAGTAAAACTTACGAGTCTCAGAGACAAAGAGAAAATCCTGAAAGCGGCTCAGGAGAAGAGACATGTAACCTACAATGGTAGAAATATTAGATTGGCAACAGACCTATCCACAGAGACCTGGCAGGCCAGAAAGGACTGGCATATCTTCAGAGCACTAAACGAGAAAAATATGCAGCCAAGAATACTATATCCAGCTAGGCTATCATTGAAAATTGAAGGAGAGATAAAAAGCTTCCAGGACAAACAAAAACTAAAGGAATTTGCAAACACGAAACCATCCCTCCAAGAAATATAGAAAGGGGTCCACTAAGCAAAGAGAGAGCCTAAAAGCAGCATAGATCAGAAAGGAACAGAGACAATATACAGTAACAGTCACCTTACAGGCAATACAATGGCACTAAATTCATATCTTTCAATAGTTACCCTGAATGTAAATGGGCTAAATGCCCCAATCAAAAGACACAGGCTATCAGATTGGAATAAAAATGAAGCCATCAATACGCTGTCTGCAAGAGACTCATTTTAGACCCAAAGACACCCCCAGATTGAAAGTGAGGGGGTGGAAAACCATTTCCCATGCTAATGGACACCAAAAGAAAGCTGGGGTGGCAATCCTTATATCAGACAAATTAGATTTTTTAAAACAAAGACTGTAATAAGAGATGAAGAAGGACACTATATCCTACTTAAAGGGACTATCCAACAAGAAGATCTAACAATTGTAAATAGCTATGCCCCTTGTACATGGGAGCAGCCAATTATATAAGGCAATTAATAACAAAAGCGAAGAAACACATTGACAACAATACAATAATAGTGGGGGACTTTAACACCCCCCTGACTGAAATGGACAGATCATCTAAGCAAAAGATCAACGAGGAAATAAAGACTTTAAATGACACACTGGACCAAATGGACTTCACATATTCAGAACATTCCATCCCAAAGCAACGGAATACACATTCTTCTCTAGTGCCCATGGAACATTCTCGAGAATTGATCACATCCTAGGTCACAAATCAGGTCTCAACCAGTACCAAAAGACTGGAATTATTCCCTGCATATTTTCAGACCACAATGCTTTGAAACTAGAACTCAATCACAAGAGGAAAGTCAGAAGGAACTCAAATACATGGAGGCTAAAGAGCATCCTACTAAAGAATGAATGGGTCAACCAGGAAATTAAAGAAGAATTTAAAAAATTCCTGGAAACTGATGAAAATGAAAACACAACTGTTCAAAATCTTTGGAATGCAGCAAAGGCAGTCCTGAGAGGAAAGTATATAGCAATACAAGCCTTTCTCAAGAAACAAGAAAGGTCTCAGATATACAACCTAACCCTACACCTAAAGGAGCTGGAGAAAAAACAGCAAATAAAGGTGAACCCAGCAGGAGAAGAGAAATAATAAAGATAAGAGCAGAAATCAATGAACTAGAAACCAAAAGAACAGTAGAACAGATCCACGAAAGCAGGAGCTGGTTCTTTGAAAGGATTAACAAGATTGATAAACCCCTGGCCAGACTTATCAAAAAGAAAAGAGAAAGGACCCAAATCAACAAAATCATGAATGAAAGAGGAGAGATCACAACCAACACCAAAGAAATACAAACAATTATAAGAACATATTATGAGCAACTCTATGCCAGCAAATTAGATAACCTGGAAGAAATGGGTGCATTCCTAGAGATGTATCAACTACCAAAATTGAACCAGGAAGAAACAGAAAACCTGAACAGACCTATAACACTAAGGAAATTGAAGCAGTCATCAAAAATCTCCCAACAAACAAAAGCCCAGGGCCAGATGGCTTCCCAGGGGAATCCTATCAGACATTTAAAGAAGAATTAATACCTATTCTCCTGAAACTGTTCCAAAAAATAGAAATGGAAGGAAAACTTCCAAACTCATTTTATGAGGCCACCATTACCTTGATCCCAAAACCAGACAAAGACCCCATCAAAAAGGAGAATTACAGACCAATATCCTTGATGAACATGGAGGCAAAAATTCTCACCAAAATACTAGCCAACAGGATCCAACAGTACATTAAAAGGATTATTCACCATGACCAAGTGGGATTTATCCCTTGGCTGCAAGGTGGTTCAACATCCACAAATCAATCAACGTGATACAATACATTAACAAAAGAAAGAACAAGAATCATATGATCCTCTCAGTATATGCAGAAAAAGCATTTGACAAAGTACAGCATCCTTTCTTGATCAAAACTCTTCAGAGTATAGGGATAGAGGGTACATACCTCAATATCATAAAAGCCATCTATGAAAAACCTACAGCGAGTATCATTCTCAATCAGCTTTTCCCCTAAGGTCAGGAATGTGGCAGGGATGTCCACTATCACCACTGCTATTCAACATGGTATTAGAAGTCCTAGCCACAGCAATCAGACAACAAAAAGAAACCAAAGACATCCAAATCCGCAAGGAGGAAGTCAAACTCTCACTCCTTGCAGATGATATGATACTGTATGTGGAAAACCCAAAAGACTCCACCCCAAAACTGCTAGAACTCATACATGAATTCAGTAAAGTAGCAGGATATAAAATCAATGCACAGAAATCAGTGGCATTCCTATATACCAACAACAAGACAGGAGAGACAAATCAAGGAGTCGATCCCATTTACAATTGCACCGAAAACCATAAGATACCTAGGAATAAATTTAACCAAAGAGGCAAAGGATCTGTACTCAGAAAACTATACAATACTCATGAAAGAAACTGAAGAGGACACAAAGAAATGGAAAAACGTTCCATGCTCATGTTTTGGAAAAACAAACATTGTGAAGATGTCAATGCTACCTAGAGCAATCTACACATTCAGTGCAATCCCCATCAAAATACCATCCACCTTTTTCAAAGAAATGGAACAAAGAATCCTAAAATTTGTATGGAACTGGAAGAGACCCCGAATAGCCAGAGGAATATTGAAAAAGAAAAGCAAAGCTGGCGGCATCACAATTCCGAACTTCAAGCTCTATTCCAAAGCTGTCATCATCAAGACAGTATGGTACTGGCGCAAAAACAGACACATAGATCAATGGAACAGAATCGAGAGCCCAGAAATGGACCCTCAACTCTATGTTCAACTCATCTTTACAAAGCAGGAAAGAATGTCCAATGGAAAAAAGACAGTCTCTTCCACAAATGGTGTTGGGAAAATTGGACAGCCACATGCAGAAGAATGAAACTGGACCATTTCCTTACACCACACACAAAAATAGACTCCAAATGGTTGAAAGACCTAAATGTGAGACAGGAGTCCATCAAAATCCTAAAGGAGAACACAGGCAGCAACCTCTTCGACCTCAGCCGCAGCAACTTCTTCCTAGAAACACCGCCAAAGGCAAGGGAAGCAAGGGCAAAAATGAACTCTTGGGATTTCATCAAGATAAAAAGCTTTTGCACAGCAAAAGAAACAGTCCACAAAACCAAAAGACAACCGACAGAATGGGAGAAGATATTTGCAAATGACATATCAGATAAAGGGCTAGTATCCAAAATCTATAAAGAACTTATCAAACTCAACACCCAATAAACAAATAATCCAATCAAGAAATGGGCAGACGACATGAACAGACATTTTTCCAAAGAAGACATCCAAATGGCCAACAGACACATGAAAAAGTGCTCCACATCGCTCGGCATCAGGGAAATCCAAATCAAATCCTCAATGAGATACCACCTCAGTCAGAATGGCTAAAATTAACAAGTCAGATAACAACTGATGTTAGTGGGGATGTGGAGAAAGGGGAACCCTCCTACACTGTTGGTGGGAATGCAAACTGGTGCAACCACTCTGGAAAACAGTATGGAGGTTCCTCAAACAGTTGAAAATAGAGCTACCCTATGACCCAGCAATTGCACTACTGGGTATTTACCACAAAGATACAAATGTAGGGATCCGAAGGGGTACGTGCACCCCAATGTTTATCGCAGCAATGTCCACAGTAGCCAAACTGTGGAAAGAGCCAAGATGTCCATCGACAGATGAATGGATAAAGATGTGGTATATATACACAATGGAATATTATACAGCCATCAAAAGGAATGAGATGTTGCCATTTGCAACGACGTGGATGGAACTGGAGGGTGTTATGCTGAGTGAAATAAGTCAATCAGAGAAAGACATGTATCATATGACCTCACTGATATGAGGAATTCTTAATCTCAGGAAACAAACTGAGGGTTGCTGGAGTGGTGGGGGTGGGAGGGATGGGGTGGCTGGGTGATAGGCATTGGGGAGGGTATGTGCTATGGTGAGCGCTGTGAATTGTGCAAGACTGTTGAATCACAGATCTGTACCTCTGAAACAAATAATGCAACATATGTTAAGAAAAAAGAAGAAGAAGAAGATAACAGGAGGGGAAGAATGAAGGGGAGTAAGTCAGAGGGGGAGACGAACCATGAGAGACGATGGACTCTGAAAAACAAACTGAGGGTTCTAGAGGGGAGTGGGGTGGGGGGATGGGTTAGCCTGGTGATGGGTATTAAAGAGGGCACATTCTGCATGGAGCACTGGGTGTTATGCACAATGAATCATTGAACACTACATCAAAAACTAATGATGTAATGTATGGTGATTAACATTACAATAAAAAAATTTTAAAAAAATCACGAAGGGGAGGGAGGTAGGGGGATGGGTTAGTTGGTGATGGGTATTAAAGAGAGCACGTACTGAATGGAGCACTGGGTGTTATACGCATACAATGAATCACGGAACACTACATCGAAAACTAATGATGTGATGCATGGTGATTAACATAACATAATAAAAAAAGTATTAAAAAAAAAAATGTGGCCTCTGGCTCCCTCTCCAAATTTCTCCTTTGCTCCTCTGCCCCTGCTACATTGTTCTGGGTGTTACTTGAATTCATCTGGGAAAGACCCACTTCAGAATCTTTTCATAGCTTTTTTTCATACCAAAGTCAAGAATATTTTTCTCCTGGATGTCTATCTGGATAACCCTTGACTTCATTTGAATTCCTGTCCCCATGTCTTCTCCTCAGGAAGACCTTCCCTGACCTATCTAAAACAGGAAATAGTCTCCACAAATACCAATTCAAATATAAGTTAAATCTATTTAATGATCCAAATATATAAGCATTTTTTCAAGGAATCTTTGAATAAACCCCAGGTAAATGTCAGATAAGAATGCAAAATAAAATTATAGGTCTTTTGATAACATAAAATGTTAGATATAAATACTCTGGAAAACATTTTCTTCTGAGATTGAAGATACCCTTCCTTTTCTTCACATCATGAGAGGTTGAGTATGATTTCCACTAACCTATCTATCAGTTATTTGTAAAATAAAATAAATGCATTTTGCAAATGGATGTAAATGAACTGTGACAATTGGTGTTTGTTTTATATTCTGAGTACATTTGCCATAGTTTGCATTTTAATAGCCTTGCCTGGTAGCTCTTTGAGAATGTTGTTAGAGACCAATAATTCTTAGAAGAGTGCCTATTATGAAAATAGAGATTTGATAAAGTGCTTATTATTTTGGTGGCTAAGCTATAAGGACTCATGTCCAAAGTTGATTTAAGACTATTTCTTAAAATTGGTCAAAATGTGATTCTAATGCCTTCTGTTGTACTCATCTAATATTAATTATTTGGAATTTAAAAATCATATGAAAGTATTTTCTTGACATATATTATTAAGAATCAAATTCAATAGGCAGATTATCAAGAAAATATCCTAAGGCATTGAACTGTCTTAGGGATGAATCATTTTATAATCTAATATGTGCACAGTAAATTCAGACATATGGAAAACACACTCAAATATCACAAAGGAAAAAGATTCATTAGAGCTTTTTATGAATAAGGCTTCACTGATGATTTAACTTAGTCCCTTTTTTGTATTTGAACAAATTTGGATTTTGAGCTGTTCTCTTGCTCTATATTTATATAAAAGTAATTTACTTTTTTTCAGAAGTAAAATAATATTAAAAGTGAAGACAGTTTAGCGATAATCTTACCAAATGACCTCATTTAAAAATGAGTAAACAAAGGCCTAGAGAAGTAGGTGACTTGCCTAAACCTATGGAGCTAACTGAAGTTAATCAAACAGCACTATTTGGAGGCTGAACTCCATGTAGTAACTCCAAGGTAATGTTGTTTTTAATAAGCTACTTATTTTTATACATAATAGTTTCATGAAAGAATGATTTGCTCATGTTTTTCCTCCAGATTTGTATAGAACAAGTATCATACAAGATAAGGTGTCTGCCTCAAAAAGCTTGGGGTTTAATTAAAAAGGTAAGATACATTTACTGAAACAATAAAGTAATGGCATGTGATTATGTTCAAAAATTATAACACGTAGGTATATGATTACCATTTATGATGATATGATATTTGAAATAGAAAATATAACACAATATCAATAATAATGAGAATAACCATGCAAAGACAAAGAAAAATTATTTTATCTTTGTAGGCCATCACAACAGATATCCTAGTATAAAAGTTAAAACTTTCTCTACTTAACATGCACTGTCTGTATTAAGGTGCCACAGTATTATTACTACCATGATTACATAAAACAAGAAAAGTATATTCCTTCCTTATCTTGCTATCTATTTTCTCATACTCTATTTCATTTTGAAGTTGCTTGAAGTTATGAGGAGAAAACTAAAGCAAGGTACATTTGTACCATAAGGGTGTTGAGACCTCTTTCATATATAATACTGTGTGACTGATTGGGTGACACCTTCCAGAAATAGAGATAATGATTGAAAAACTTTACCTAAAAGGATAATGATATCTGTTAGAAATCATATGATTTCAATAGGCTTTCTCTAATTGTTTTAATGTTCCTTTTGATGCCAATTAACTTTTTTTTTTTTTTAAGATTTTATTTATTTGACAGAGAGAGACACAGCGAGAGAGGGAACACAAGCAGGGAGAGTGGGAGAGGGAGAAGCAGGCTTCCCGCCCAGCAGAGAGCCCAATGTGGGGCTAGATCCCAGGACCCTGGGGTCATGACCTGAGCTGAAGGCAGACGCTTAACGGCTGAGCCACCCAGATGCCCCGCCAATAAACTTTCTTAATGGGATAAAATAAATGTAGCCAAAAGAGAAAAAAAAACAGCATTTTTACTTGGAAATGACAAAGTAGTAACTGAAGAAGTTTCTTTCCCCTGTATTTCTTTGTTGTTGCTTCTATTGTTTTGATGATAATAATGATGGTGAAGATATAGTATAAATATAAAAGAACACTTTACATGTCAGATACAAAGAACAAAGCTGGAGGCATAACACTTTTGAATTTCAAACTAAATTACAATGTCCTAGTAATCAAAAGAGCATGGTAGGGACATAAAAACAGACTCACAGACCAATGGAATATTATGGAGGAGCCAGAAATAAACCCATGCATGTATGGTCAACTAATCTTCAACAAGGATGCCAAGCATACACAATGGTAGGACAGTCTTCAGTAAATGGTGTTGGGAAAACTGCATTTCCACATGTAAAAATAAAACTGAACACTTACCTTACACTATACACAAAAATCATTTAAAATGGATTGAAAACTGAAAGCAAAACCTGAAGCTGAGAAAGTCCTAGAAGAAAACAGAGAAGAAAAGCTTCTATACATTGTTCTTGGCAATGATTTTTTTGGATATGGCAACAAAATCACAGGCAAGAAAAGCAAAAATAAGTAAGTGGAACTACATCAAACTAAAAAGCTTCCTCACAGCAAAGGAAACAACAAAAGGAAAGGCAGCCTACAGAATGAGAGAAAATATCAGCAAACCATCTACCTGATTGGGAGTTAACATCCAAAATAGATAAGGAACTCCTACAACTCAATAGCAAAAAAAAAAAAAAAAAAAAAAGGCTCAGTAGTTAAGCATCTGCCTTCAGCTCAGCTCATGGTCCCAAGGTTCTGGGATCGAGCCCCATATCAGGCTCTCTGCTCGGCGGGAAGCCTGCTTCTCCCTCTCCCACTCCCCCTGCTTGTGTTTCCCTCTCTCGCTGTGTCTCTGTCAAATAAATAAATAAAATCTTCAAAAAAACAAAAACAAATAACCCAGTTAAAAGATAGCCATAAGATGTGAATAGCTATTTCTCCAACAAAGACATACAGATGGCCAATAGATATGAAAAGTTGCTCAATATCACCAATCATCAGGGAAATACAAAACTACAGTGAGATATCACTATGTTCTTGTTAGGATGGCTATTATCAAAAAGATAAGTGTTGGTGATAAGGTGAAAAATGATTACTCTTGTACACTACTGGTGGTATTGTAAATTGGTATAGTCACTATGGAAAACAATATGGAAGTTCCTCAAAAAATTAAAAATAGAAGTGGATCTAGCAATTCTACTTCTGGATGTATATATCCAAAGGAAATGATATCACTATCTCAAAGAGATATCTAACTTCCCATGTTCACTGCAGCATTATTCACAATAGCCAAGATATGGAAACAATCTAAGTGGCCATCAATGAATTAATGGATAAAGAATTGTTATATTTATATATATACATAATGTTATACTATATAAAATTGTTACATATACAAATGTTATACATACGTATGTATATGAGTATGTGTGTGTGTGTGTGTGTGTATACAGCTGACACTTGAACAAGATGGGTTTGAACAAGGCATGTCCACTTATATGCAGATTTTCTGCAATAAATACAGTACAGCACTGTAAATGTATTTTCTCTTCCTTACGGTTTTCTTAACATTTTCTTTTCTCTAGTTTACTTTACCATAAGAATACAGTATATAACACATACAGAAAATATGTGTTAATAGGCTGTTTATGTTATCATAAGGCTTCCCGGTCAACAGTATGTTACTAGTGGTTAAGTTCTTGAGGAGTCAAAAGTTATGTGAATTTTCAACTGCACAGAGGTTGGTGCCCCTAATTCCCATGTTGTTTAAGGTCAACCATACATACATACATGTGTGTGTGTGTGTGTGTGTGTGTGTGTGTGTGTGTGTGTGTGTGTGTGTATGGAATATTATTCAGCCCAAAGAAAGAAATCCTGCCATTTGCAACAATGTGCATGAACTTGGAAGACATCATGCTAAGTTAAATAAGCCAGACACAGAAAGACAAGTATTACATTATACACTTACATGTGGAATCTAAAAAAGTCAAAGTTAGAAAAATAGATAGTAGAATGGTGTTTGACAGTGGCTTGGGGGTGGGGAAAATGTGGAGAGGTTGGCCAAAGTGTACAAACCTTCAGTTATAAGATGAATAAGTTCTTAGAGATCTACTGTACAGCATGGTAACTTTAGTAATAATAATGTACTATATACTTGAAATTTGCTAAGAGAGTAGCTCTTAAGTGTACTCATCACACAAACACAATGGTAACTATGGATATGTTAATAATCTTGATTATGGTAATTATTACATAAGGTATACTTAAATCAAAACACCACAGTGTATACCTTAAATATATACATTACTTTCATTTGTCAATCATATCTCAATAAAGCTGGAAAAATCATTAAGGGGAAAACTTAGTGTCAAAAACTTTTAATGTTTTATGGTGATTTTTTAAAAAGTTAAAATATACCAAGTACATATGAGGATCATAAACTAATATGTATTCAACAATGACTTCACAATATTAAAATGTATATATATTATATAAATTAATAGTGATAAGAAAATGACAACATCATGAGCAAAGACTCTCTTCAAAGACTCTCTTAGAAATTAGCAGATGGGATGCCTGGGTGGCTCAGTCAGTTAAGGGTCTGCCTTCTGCTCAGGACATAATCCCAGGGTCTTAGGATGGAGCCCTGCATCGGGCTCCCTGCTCGGCAGGGAGTCTGCTTCTCCCTCTGTACTCCTCCTGTGCTCCCTCTCTCTCCCCCTCTCTCTCTCTCTCAAATAAATAAAATCTTTAAAAAAAAAGAAATTAACAGATGGAGTAGAAAAAATAAGACATTAAAGGAAGTGAATGACACCTCTGTAACAGGGTATTTAAATGGGAAACTTTCTGTCTCATTTTCCACTGAAGCCCCAAGACAAGAGCAGCAAGTTATTCCCTACAATCCCAAGTCAGGTGCTAGACTGCCCAGAGAGGGCTTTGAAGACCTTGTTGGCAACCTTTTTACGGCCATTTCTCAAATCTGAAGATACATAAAAGACAAGTTGGAAATTAGAGTGTTTCTTTGGAAAAGTTGTCAGGGTTGTTTTCCTCTCATTCTTAGTTTAATAAAAGGGCTTCAATAAGACCTGCTGGAGAATATGTGATAAATGTCCCCAACAGTTTATATAACACTGAGAACTGATGCCATATACTTAAAGAATAGTCTACAAACAAGAGACTAAATACAGTGGCCTCTGGAAGGAAAACTTAAGGAGAAACTATGCTCTTCCTGAGTGTAGTTAAAATCGATCCCCCGGTACCTAGATGTGGAACCTGCACAGATGCACTAGTTTATGCAATTAAAAGAAATTCTGTCCAACGTGACGTAATGAGCACTGGGTATTCTGATGTAATGAGCACTGGGTATTCTATAAGATTGATGAATCACTGACCTCTACCGCTGAACCTAATAATACATTATATGTTAATTGATTTTAAATTTAAAAAACAAAGATAAATATAAAGTAAAATAAAGTAAAAAAAGAAAAGAAAAGAAATTCTACCCCAAAGAGATTCTATAAAAGTGAGGCATTCTCAGCAGAAAGAAGCTGGAGATGAACCTTCTGTTGCAGAAGCTGCAATGCAGACATAAGCAGGAGAACAAGCAAAGTCTGAGTAGAGGGAGCTGTGGTCAAAGGGCCAAGCAGGGAAGTATGCATGTAACCCATGAAAATAGCCACAGGAGAGAACTTCAAACCTGTGCACAGCCAGAATGAACTTGCACCTGGTCACACAAATGCCAAGCAGTAAGACCTTTTCTGCTTTTCACCTCTCCTTTCTCCTCCCCATTTCTTCCAACTCTGACTCGTGAGCAGGTAGAAGGCCTCACTGGGAAAACTGAGAAAAAAATATGCCCTTCTCATCCTACCATGGGTTTGAGGCCTAAAACAGAACAAGTGGTAAAGGTGAGAAGCTTCTGTGTGGGAAGAATTTGCAGCACTGATTTTTAAACTGGGCTAGATCCCACAGATACCGAAATGAGAATTTCTATCTCAAAGTAACTGGGAAATTTTTTGGTATCTACGAATAATCAGAAAAGTCATCTGAATGAAAATCCAAGGGACAGAAGAAAAATGGCTGATTAAAGAGATTTAAAGAAATAATGGAGTGGACAGAAAGAATAAATTTGCTTTCTGGCTTCATCTTACAGTCCTGCTTATTCACTATAATGTCCACACCATTACAAGTTGTGGTGTGTGTGGAGTGTTCTCTGTGAAAATAAATTGTTCTTCCTCTTTTCTGGGACAATGCTACTCACATGTGTGCATGCGTGCAATCACACACACACACACACACACACACACACACACACACACAACCACGTATTAGCACAAGAAAAATCACAATTAATACCTAAAAGGTAGAGTCATACATATTCAAAGAAGCCAAAACAGTAAAATTGAAAAGCATATAAATAAATATATATATATATATATTTTTTTTTTTAAATCACATAATCCCACTGCCAAAAACCATAAAAGGGAACAAAAACAATTAAAGAACTCTATTTGGGAATTCTCAAATATTCTTTTGAAAAAGCCTCACTCTGGAAAACGTTTGTAACCAATGGTCGTGCTGGTTCTCAATGTGAAATCCATCTTTATATCCACTGACAGATTCAGGCCAAATTTCATGAAGGGTTGGGTGCTGAGGTTCACAAACCATTTGCACTAAGACTCAGGCTGCTGAGAGTCTGAATCACTGGATGGAAGTCAAGGGCAGGAGGTAGGAGAAGAGCTGGTCCTACTAGTCAGAGAAGTATGACGCCCAAGGGAAATGGTGGGTGGCATTTATGACAGAGCTGAGAACCAGAGGTTGAACTGCGTTTTTCAAAGTGAGAGGTTTGTTTTAGCCCTTTTGATCTCACTAAAGCTGCAGAAATCACTGAGGGTCTAAGAGTCAAGAGCTTGTCCTGGGAGGAACGCATGGTGGGACAGAAGACATGCCTTAGTGGAGAATTTTTCTGTGTGCTAATATGTAAATGTATTTGTATAGCCGGTCAGTGTTTTTCCCTTCTCATTTGTACTGTACTTTCCCTTTAATCAAATACATTCTACAAGAACTGCTGATCTGCTTCTTCTATGAAAAATGAAAGCTGTTTTATAATCAGCTACATTTTATATTCTAATTTATCCCAGAACCCGTAGATTATATAGATACTTTGTCATCTGATCCAAAGTTTCCACTTACGTTCACAGATACACTGTGATAAACTGAGTATGATCAACATATATAGAAATTAAAAACTACTTTTTTTAATGATCCAGATTTTCTTTAGATTTCATGAGTATCTCTAACTGCACTCAAGTACAAACATTCTTGAATCTGTTCCTCAAATTTAACACAATTGTTTTTATATTTTTAACTAAGGCATATGCAAAACATTTATCAATTTAGACCAAAAAAAAAACAAGAAATAGATAATAGATTACACAAAAGCAAGCAATCCCCAATCCATAATTAAGCTTTCATTAAAAGTGCTATTTGTGAAGGAGGCTATGTATACAAGGAGAAAGCGGTTTATGGGAATTCCATGTACTTTCTACTTAATTTTGCTGTTTCCCTAAAACTGCTCTAAAATATAACATCTATTAAAAGCACATTAAAAAAAAGTGACTGACATTTAAAATCAAACCCAACGTCAGATAATTGATCATATTTTCTAATTGTTGGATGACCATTATTGTTCACTGATTACCTGGGAAAGAAACACTAGTATGTATATTTAAATGGTGCTCTCAGATTAACAGGTAAAATTATGCTACATGTTGTGATTCAAAAAGATGCATGAAGTCAGCAGACATATATAAAGTTCAGAAAGAATGCTGAAAGACATCATTTCCTTCTCTACAGCTAATGCTTTCTTAAGAATAATAAGAGCTGAAATTTATAGAGTACTTACTGTGAGATTAGTAGAACTGCTAACCCATTTTATTATAATGGAAGTCAAGGCTTAGAAAAAGTTTAAGTAAAGCAACTACCTAAGGCCATATGAGTAGGGAATCTTAACGACTGAATTCAAATCCACTGTCTTCAAAGCCTAACTACGGATATGCTGCTACCCCTGACAGATAACATGCATTGAAAAAGGAATCTATGATCAATTTTAAATCATAATTGGACATTATAATCAACTCATTATTAATAAATTTTGTTAGCAAGAAAATATTATTGGAACACCTCATTCCAATGAATTCTCTATAAATAATTTTTAAAAAATCTTTACAGACAGAATTTTCTAACAGCAATACTCATTGGCTTATTTGTTTTTGTTTTAAGTCACTTTGGACAGTAGATGAAGATGAGGCATGACTTCTCTCCTCCTTGCCAAATTATATATAAACTTAATCAGAAGGAGGTGGTCTAGGTCCACCAAGAAATGGCTATTAAAATTCCCTGAATGGTAAATTCAGCTCCACTGAGTTCAATCATCAAAAAGAATTTCATTTTTATTTCAAAACATATACAACCTTGAGTTAAGGAAACCTATGCTCTGCAAATCAGGATCCTTTTGAAACTACTTCTTCAGCAAATTGGAAACTATGTGGTAATATAATATGAGAGAAAATAAAAAGTATCCTTCTGATGCTGAAAATATATAAAAAAAGGATGAGTGGCTAAGATAGGGTTGCAACATAAGCTGTGTCTGCATATATTCCATCAAGTGGACAGTAGACTCTATTACACAGATAATTCAAGCTAAAACATCACTTTCCTTTCAGTTATATGGATATTTCAAACAATACACTTTTCTTGGCCTAAAATTTTGGGCAAGCGCTAATCTTCATCTTTTTCTAGTTCTTTTGTAGCCTTCTATTCAAAGAAATGTGAGGGAAAAATGTTAAGCTCCTAGGAAAACCATGAAGATATGGAATATCCACTTATAGACTGTGTCTGCTGCTGTCTCCAGTTTCAGCACATTTCTACACTTAGTATACAACTTTCTACACAACAGTAAGTTCTATTACAGTAGACTCAGTAGTAGCTGGCTCCATATGAGGGCCGGAAAGTGGTGAGAGGCACGTATGGTTGAAGAAAGTAGCCTCCAGGTTTAAAAAGACTATTCATAGCTTCCACACTGCTTGTTTAGAGTTCAGGTGATCTTTACATATTCCCTAAACAGAAGGCACACCAAGAGTGAAAATGTGGAGTGCAATAAGGAAGATATAAATACATAGGAAAATTGAGAATAAAAAGAGAGCTTTCAGTCAGAATGCCCAGAATGCTTTACAAATAAGAAAGCCTATTACCTGTTTCATATCAGATAAACAAAATGTGGATAAATGAGAACACAAACATCTCAGAGGTGGAAGAATGAGGAAAGCAATGTGTGTGGTTGAGCAATGAGCAGTTATTCTGTCCTATTCACACTGTGTTAGGACACTCGAAATGAAACCTGCTCTGCAGGAAGCTTTCGCTACACACTTGCAATGAATGAACATTAACTACTCAGATTAGTTATACTATAGGAGGAATTGGTAGGTGATAAGGCCAGAAACATCATTTGGAAGCAGAATATTAAGGACTTCAATGTGGGGTTAAGGACTGTGAACTTCATTCAATAGGCAACAGAGTATTGTTGAAAGTTTTTGAGAATAGAAACAACATAAATGGAACTGTGCCTTAAAAAATTATCTGGTTACCATACATAAAATAACGTATAGGAGACAGAGAAAATTAAGATCTACATCAGAATCCAAGAGAAACAGAATGCATATTTAAACCAAGACAAAATATGGTATCCATGGAGAGGAAAAAACAGATTCAAGAGATCTGACAGAGGTCATAAACAATAGTGATTCAATACAGAAAATAAGGGAAAAGAGACTGATAAATTTTAGAGTTAAAGCTACTATCTACATTAAAACATTACAAAGGAGGATGAAAAGATTTGATTACGTGCACTTGTTTTGCTCTGGGGCAACCTACTGGAGATATAACAGTAATAATAGTGGTATAGTAATAACAATGATAATAGTAAGAGCCAGAAACTTTACAGTGCTTAGCATGTGCCAAGCCATGTTCTAAATGCCTTACTTAACAGTAACGCAGAACATGTGACTGAATGCAATGGGTTTGGATTTGGATGTCATCTATACAAGAGAGATAGCCGAGGTCACAAGACTGACATGAGAGAACATTTTTTTCAGGTAGGAAATGTCAGGCATATTCACAAGGGAACAAGAGTTACAGCAAACTTAAAGGTCTAATCACCTGGAAAAAAAAACTGCTATTATTATTGAGGGAAAAGGAGATTTTTGAGGGAGATTTCAAGGAGAGTAGGAGGTCATTTGTCCAGTTTGGGGGATGTCAATCATGCAATGTTATGTGGAAGTAACATTCTGTGGCCATCAGGACTTCTGGGCCTGGATCATGGTTTAGAGATTAGGACTCGGACTGTGACTCCTGAAATGGGAATTAGAATGTGAATACACATTTTGGAATTGATTTTTTTTAAGGTTATCTATTTATTTATTTGAGAGAGAGAGAGCGTGCACATGAGCAGGAGGGAGGGGTGGAGGGAGAGAGAGAAGCAGGCTCCCGCCCTGGGATCATGACCGGAGCTAAAGACCGACGCATAACCAACTGAGCCACCCAGGTGCCCCTGGAATTTCTAATTTTTCCAAGTATTTATCTTTTCTCCCCAACTGGATTATGATCTCCGTAAAGACAAAGAAATTATTTCTTTAGTATCTTCCACAACTCCTTACACAGTGCTGGACACTCAGTTATGCTAATACCTGCTTTTAAAATACACGTTTTATTTTTTTAAAGATTTTATTTATTTATTTGACGGAGAGAGCGAGAGAGCACAAGCGGGGGAGCAGTACAAGGAGAGGGAGAAGCAGGCTTCCCGCTGAGCAGGGAAGCCCGATGCAGGGCTCCATCCCAGGACCCTGGGATCATGACCTGAGCTGAAGGCAGATGCTTAACCATCTGAGCCACCCAGGCACCCCATTAAAATACATGTTTCAAAAACAAACCTAGATGATTTTTTTTTTTACCAATTAATTAAAGCAAGCATAGTGATTCTAATTCTGGTAAAGTAAATATCCTAACAAGTTGTGAACTTCAAAATAAAAAGCACTTCATTTAAATCACTGGCAATCCTGATAAAGCTGTTCAATTAGAAAACAATTTACACTGGACTCTCCACTGGTCCAAAAAACAAGGCCCTGCGGTGCTTTGATTCACAAACTAGATGCTGAGGGGACCATCTGCTATGTTTTGTTCAAAGAGCCAAGTCTACATAGGGCTATTTTTAAACATGAAATGATTTCTTCTAATGATGTATTATGCACAATCATATTCATAATCACCTTGATTACCAGTTGCAAAGAGAACTTCAGGAACCACATTCTATTGGTGTATTTGAATGCAATAGTTCTAACATGATATACTATTTACCTATTGTTTATTTTCAATTTCCAAAATGTAAATTGCTAATTTGAAAAATATATAATGAGAATATGGAAAGGGAGGAGAAGGTATTTTTGACGATGTGAGAGTGCATGAGATGAAGAGCAGGAGGAGGGCCAAACACACAGTAAGAAATCTCCAGGAACAGCTAGAATGATTAAGAGTTCTTTGTTAATTATAGATGAATGAGCATATGATTGAACACAGTAGGTTCCACGAAAAGAAAAAGAAAGAAAAAAGAAACAAATACAATTATCTGCATTCTATTTTCAACAATGCAGTGATTCACGAGCTTCCATTACTTCCACAGACTATAAAGTCCATTCAGTATGAGGCAAGTGTTTCTAAACCATTTTTCCCTCTCTCTTCGGCTATCTTTAAGGAGCTCAAGAAAAAGTTCACAGATACAGCTGAATGTGACTCACACCCATTGATAAACAATTAAGAGGCTGTGGTTGAAAAATATCCCACAAGCATGGATTTAATGAATCAATCAGATTAAGTAGAAGTATTTCGCCAAAGGCTGGTCAGTTCTAAATTGGAAATACTACTTAGCCACCTGAAGAAAATGTTTTGGTTATTTATAACACAGATGCTTATTGCTTTATGAATTAATTTAAATCACTTTCTGACAATACAGCAGTGTAGATAGCCTTTGCCAAAGTAAGAGAGTTCAACTTAGTTGAACTTGGTATTTTACCACCCAGAACAGATCCTAGGAATATATCCATCCATTTACTCACTCATATGATCCTAAATGTTCTCACCACACATACACAGACACACACATAATTGTGTGAGGTTATGAAAGTGTTAACTAACCTTACTGCAGTAATAATTTCTCAACAGATGCATATATCAAGTCATCATGTTATATACTGTTAAACTTACATAATATGTCAATTATATATCAAAAAAGCTAGGGAAAAAAGATGTATGGATAAAAAAAAACATGTATTGAACTAATGCCAAATGAAATAAATTCTCCTGAATTTATTTTCATTCATTTCAAATAGTTATTAATCTTTATTTTCAGCATTTAAAATACATCTACATATGTCCTACGTAACCTTATGAAAAAGAGGAATAGTTGCATTTGCGGGGTAGCTAGGGTGCTGAGAGGAGGACATTGAGGGTGGGAAATGGGAACGAAATAAGGGATTTTAAAATTAGCTACATTAAAAAAATACTGAGGAAAATGGCAAAGTTCTTTGCTACTTGGCCAATCAGCCAACATATAAATATTTCTTTATCTTCTGCTGTGTTGCAAAACTATGAACATAATTGGAGACAGATACTTGATTAAATACCACAGAGTATCCTGGGACAGAACGACAAGTCAGCAGATGTTGCAGTGCAGTACTGTAGGTCCAAAGATGGTGCCAAGGGAGTGAGTGAACTGCTAGGGAATAATAAAGACAGGCTCCACAAGGGAGGAAATTAAGCTGAATCTTAAGTGATGAACAGAAATTGCCAGAGGAAGAAGGGGAAAGTCTAGATGGAAAGAGATCATTTGTGAAAATATCCTAGACTTTGGGAATAGCATGTTCTGAGTCATTGGTGAATAAGATAAATATTGTGGAGATGAGGCCAGAGGGCTGAGTAGGCAACAGATAATTATAAACAATGTTTAATATGATATGTAATTTAAACTTCATTGAGTACATAATGGGAAGCAATCAGATTTAAGCAAGAAATTAATAGTTTTGCTTTCTGCTCTAGGAAAATAACTGGGAAGCAAAGTGGAAGAAACTTGGAATGGAGAAGACTAGGGGCAGGACGTAGTTACTCGTACTAGGCACAACTACATTTGGTAAGTATCTATAGGGCAAGGTAGTGACAGTCCAGGAGCAGAGTGGTTTATTCAGAAGCAGATCTGAGACATAATGGACTGAAATTTTGCAATTGGATGGATGTGAAATTGAAGGAGGAGGGAATAGAAAAGAAGAGAATGGAATGAGCTGGAATGGAATGGAATGGAATGTTGGAAAGGAGATGTTATCAACTACTGTCACTAAAACAAGAAGAGAAATACATATGAGTCATAATAAAAGTGTATTTGTTTTTAGCTATATTAAGATGCCTATGGGAAATCCAGTGGATACATTAATAGTCACAGAGAAATACAGAACTGAGTCTCAAAGAAGAAATGAGGAATAGAGATATGAATTTGGAAGTAATCAGTGAAGAAATAATAATGTTATCAATGTGGATGAGAATATTCTGGAAAGGGAAAAGAGAAGACCTGAAGAGAACATTCAGGAACTTCAACATTCAGGGAGCAAAGGGCTTATAAGAGCCAAATGCCCTATAGTTTAGCACAAAGTTAACTAAACAACAAGTAGTGGTAATTAATACCAAGAATACATAAATCAAACCACCATCACGTATGTCGGTGTCAAGAGAGGAATTGAGACTTAATTCAAAATAATGGTATTTTATTTAGCCAGAGGACCCAGGAATAACCGAATCATCTCCCTTCATGAGGTCCACAAAATGTGTTTGTTCATGTGCAAAGGAAAGTGCTTAATGGACCCAGGAACACAGGTTATTATTCGTTGGGCTTGGACTGGCAGCCTCCATGGCAGGAAAACTTCAATAAGCCAGGATGGTCACAGTCTTTATTACAAATTCCTTAGGCCTAAATTATGTTAAACTAAAACAGAGCAATCCAAATATGCACAGGCTACCCAGTGAGAGGAAGTCTGATTTTCTAACCCCAAGGGGTACATTTGAGCCCCTGACAGTAAAAACTGGCCTGGGTCCTAGCAAACCCAAAAGCCCCATACTCCCTGCTGCCACACTGAACAAAACAGCAGATGACTGGGCTTTTGTCATTGCATTGCAGAGATGAGAGGAAGTCATACCCATCTAGAGGCATTTTAGAGCAGCATTTCTTACTAGCAAAAGTGATCCAATCTGTGTCTTCAAATCTGATAATGCTCATGAGTGCTTCTCTTCTCTGGGGGGAAGTAAAGGGGAGACGGAAGTCTTGCCTACCCTACTGATGTATATTATGCATAGCTCAGTGCATCCTCATTACAGCCTTTTATGATGTGTATCATTATCTTTATTTTGGAAATAGAAAAGCGAGTTTTTAATACATGAAATATACTCACGATTTTTAAGTTTAACAAAGCTAGGACTCATATCTGGGTCTGACTCCATGTGCAGCCTGTCCTCTACTATATTACCCTACCCTCTATGGAAATTACTGACTATATCAAAAATGCATTAATATTTTAGGCTGCATGGGTCCTGCTTCAGTATGACAGTTGATTTCCATGTATTCTCTAAAAATATGCTTTCTAAAAGTTAACTTGGTACCTGAACATTGCTATGACTAGGGAAAGTGACCCTGTATTTCTGGCATATAATTTATAGTACCAGCTTAAAAAATAATTTCACACCTTTCAACTTGACATGTATTTTGCAACTGAAATGGAATCTAGCTGTGCAATAGGATAAAACCCAGAATAATTTTAGAAATCTTGTTTAAACAGTTTGTAATAAATTGTGCCTACAAATTACCTGTATTTAAGGTCCACTCATGTAAAGATGCCTAGTATATGAATTTAAATATAAAATGAGGATGATTAACAAGCTACTTAGGAGTTTGGAGTGACCATTTGTGGCTCTTCTGCCAGATGCCATGAAATTAAAGCTATTCTATAATTCTGGGCTTCACGGGCTCATCATATTTTAGTATTTGGGTCTTTTTGCTTTTCTCAAGGGTGATTGCCCAAGTATTTCAAGATTATAATTTCCATTATACAGGAGGAATTTTCTTCTCTTGTACTCTGATTGAATGTGAAATTCCTGCTCTTCTGCATGTGCCTCCATTATAACTGGAAGCTTACTTAGGAGCATCATTTGAATGATCTTTAATCCATGCAGACAGTCCATCAGTTACAGGAAGGAGTCTCAGCTTAAACTATTCAGATCTTTTAAAGCCATAAACTGATATTCAGTGCAATTGGTTTGAAATACATGATTGAGGACGCCTGGGTGGCTCAGTTGGTTAAGCGACTGCCTTTGGCTCAGGTCATGATCCCGGAGTCCCGGGATCGAGTCCCACATCGGGCTCCCTGCTCAGCAGGGGGGTCTGCTTCTCCCTCTGACCCTCTTCCCTCTCGTGCTCTCTCTCTCTCTCTCTCAAATAAATAAATAAAATCTTTAAAAAAAAATGAAATACATGATTGATTGCTTTTTTATTCTGATTCTGTAAGACACAAGTCCCTACAAAAAATGTGTTTAATGAAGTCATATTTATAAAAACGTCAAAACCAACATAATTTTTTTTTTTTAAATCTTTCTATTTAGGCCAAGAAAAATATTTATTTTAAGTATCTCACTCATCTAAGTGAGATGATTAGAATACAAGATCAACTCATTGGCTAGGAAAAACAAAACAAAACAAAAAACATTATTCCCTCTTGATAAAGTACTGACAACATCATTTGCAGTTATTTGAAAATCTTTAAAATGCCTTTTTTTTTAAATTTCCAGTCACCTGTCATTAAAAAATTGGTAAGTAAATGAAATGAATCTGAATTTTGTATTTGATTTTACCCTGTATTCAAGCAGTTGTTGGAGAAATACTCATGGAGAATCTCTAAGTTACATCTAGTCAGCTTTATTTAATACCTGGATGTTATATGAGGGAAAGTGATGTTAACTGGGTTTTTTTTTTTTATTTTCCTTTAAAGATTTTATTTATTTACTTTTGAGAGAAAGAGAGCTTGAGCACAAGTGGGGGGAGGGGCAGAGGGAGAAGCAGACTCCCCACTAAGCAGGAAGCCCCATGTGGAACTTGATCCCAGGACCCTGGGATCATGACCTGAGCCAAAGGCAGGCACTTAATCAACTGAGTCCCATTAACTGGGTTTTTAGAAAGAGGAAAATTTTGGAAAAGTTGCTAGCAGAATTTCCATACATAGTTTTGTGCTCTGACTTTTTATATTTTGAATAAAAATTTGTTATATTAATTTTAATTAAAGTTTTGGACAGAATTTCTTGCAAGAAAGTTTCTTGTAATCTCTCTTCAGAAAATGACCAAACTGTGAGGATCTATCACTCTTGTATCGAATTAATTCAGTTGTTGAAAGGCAGTAGCATCATCTTTCTATACTCAGTTACAGCCATGAAGTCTCAATTGATACAGTCCTTGGCATCCTGTGATATTAACAGAAGAAAATAGTAGGTAAAGAATCTAAGGTAATGTACTTGAAATAAGAGAGACCTGTGTTCAAATTCCAGCTGTCTATTTGATCTTGTGAAATTCAATAAATAGTTGTCAGCCACAGAAATGAGCAGCTCATATAGCTTCAAGACATGGTCCTTTTTGGAAACCCCTCATCTTTTTCAATTTGTAGGTACCAAAATTAAGATGCAATAGAAATTTAACTCAACCTCATTAAACTCACTTGCTATTCAACTGTTCCCTTGTAAATGAGAGAGATGGGAGAGGGCTACTAATCTGTGAGACAGAGCTCAAATACAGCAGAAAACCAATTAGGAGTGTTGGCCAAGTAGGGCCAACTCATACCGATTCAGGCAGAAAAGGAGGACAGGAAGCCTGGAACAAATAACAGGTTATGAGAACAAACACTACAGTATGAGAAATGAAAGGGGCAGGATTTTACAAATTACATTTAAATTGTTACTTTGTCTGTGGCTTTGGCTGCTCCCAGGAAAGGAAAACTGTGTTGGTAGGGGGAAGAAAAATACCTTCTTAAAAATAAAAGTGAGGGGTGCCTGGATGGTGCAGTCAGTTAAGCTTCTGATTTGGTTTTGGCTCAGATCTTGATCTCAGGGTCGTGAGATCGAGCTCCACAGGGCTCCACACTCAGTGCAGAGTCTGCTTAAGACACTCGGCTCTGCCCACCCCACCTCCAAAATAAATAAATAAATCTTAAAAACAAAAAAAAGTAAAACCGAGTCCCTGGTGGTACACACACACACACAAGCACATGCACACGCAAATACATACTCCAGAGGCTAAAGGTTTAGGTAAAATAGTAGCAGTGTATACCCATATTCTTAAAACCTGTGGCAACCTACTTAAATGAACAAAAACTAGGAACTAAATTCCCATCTGTAATAAAACTGAGAAAAGGCTCAAATCCCAAACTGCAAACTATGACAAATATTTATCAAATACAGTGAAATTTGGTCAAAGGAGAAAGTAGAAAATTGACATAGCAATGAATTGCTTGCATATGCTGTTTTAATTTTTCTACAGCACAAATAATTAACTCAGAGAAACTATCAGGTGCAACAGAGAAGGAAAAAGAGGGTAAATAGTCCACCAGCTTTGAAACTGCTTACCAGAGTCAATTAATCTGCAGTAAACACCACCACAACCACCACCACTATTCACACTTGCACACGTGCACACGCACACACACACACACACACACACACACACAACTAATGGTCACTGCGAACTTAGCTCACCTCTTGCCTGAAAGAGGAATGTACACTGAAAGCTGAGGGAAGACATGTCTTTAGTAAAGACAAACATACTCAATTTGGAAGTGCCAACTTTCCAGGTTGCCGCCCCCAACTCCAGCATAAATTATAGCCTAGATTATACCACCATTCCAAAAAGAACAATATAGAGAAATTATACAACCTGGAATTAATCCACATATCAGTTTCAGTACTGAAAATCAGAAGTACAAGAGATATTTCATTTCCTTGTTTTCTTTGATCTGGCTCAGTCTCCATACTGCAAAGTTGATGGGAAAATCAAGCTCTTTCTTGGGGCTCCTTGGTCAGACCAATGTTCTGAGTGTGAGGGAGACCACTGCCATCCTCAGACTTCAGTTTACACTGATTAAAATTGAAATGTTTACTGTTTTATAGACTTTGCAATTCCATAAAAGCCGCTAGTTCTGCTAGTTTCTGTAAGTCTTTGGGAACTGAGAATGCCCAGGCTTTCAGGGAGGCCTTCATTATAGCACCAAGTGGTCAAAGGTATCCTTGAGTTCTTGATACATCCAAAGAGTACTGATAGTGATCATTTTGAAAAAGGTCCCTCTTCTCTCCCACTATCTCTCTCCTCTGAAGCCTCAGTCGAACATGACCTCTACCACTAGTTCCTAATGATCTCTCTCTGTTCTCTTACAGGACACTAAACTGAATCCCTTAATCAGTTTTAGGCTTGTAAAACAGAAAAGAGGCACAAGTAACTTTGCTTGTACTCCTGAAACATAAATCTTGTCTGAAGTAAAAAGGATTCAACAGAATCTGACCACTGGCTTGAAACAAGGTAAGAAAAAGTATACACGGTCATAGAAAAACACAAATTTATAATCCAACCAAAAATAGATACTACAAAAAAAGGAGGTGGTTTGAAAAAAAGTCTTCAGAAGTTATCTCCAAGAAACACCATAAAATTTTAGACAAATACTCCCCTATATCATTGAAAATACTAATCAAAAGTGTTAAGTAAAGATATGAACAGACAGAAGAGAACAAATATGAGATTACAAAAGATGAAATACAGAATAAAAGAAATAGAAATCATGAAGAATTAAGAAGAAAAATAGATGCAGCTAAAAACAGTTAGAAATCATTGATTCATTTAATTAATTCATTATTTTATTCATTCAACCAATTAGGATTATGCCAGGTACTGTTTTAGTACTGGGAATATAATGATAAGAATAAGTTACCAGGAAAAGGAAAAGCAAAATGAGAAAGCAAACTCTAAGAGAATATGAAAATAAGAAAATATATGTCCAACATATGGATATTAGGTATCAGCAAAGATAAAAAGAAAAATGTTCAAGGTCAAAACAGTAAAATTTCTGCAGATACAAGAAATCCAAATCCACAAATAAAAAATACAGTTATGGAGGCAAATCATAGAGAACAAGCAACACTAAGATGTAGCTTGGTGAATTATCAGTTAAAATTAAGTCTAACTTTCATAGAAAAACAGAAAATACTGAGTTAAATAAGAGAGAAGTCCGTTTCTCCCATGAAAGTGAACGCCTGTATTGCGAGGTGAGAGTGGCCTGCGTTCCTTGACGTCCTCAGGGACAGTGAACTTTCCAGCTTACTACTCCACCAAGCTCAGGGAAGTCTTTCTGCTCATAGTCTAAGGAAGCACACATTGTCCTGGATGGAGGACAGAACAATGGAATGAGAAGAAACAGCGAAGGACTCCTACCAGCTGTCCAGAGAGAAGGTTTCTAGAAGCTGCTACTCAGTGCTTCCCCTTATATCCCAGCAACCAGAATCATTTTTTTTTAAGATTTATTTATTTATTTTAGAGTGAGGGGGGCAGAAGAGACAGAGGGAAAGGGGAGAAAAGAATCCCAAGCAGACTCCATGCTAAGCACGATGCAGGGCTAGATCCCACAACCCTGAGATCATGACCTGAGCTGAAACCAAGAGTCAGCAGCTTAACAGACTGTGCCACCAGGCACCCTGCAACCAGAATCATCTTGTTCTAGGTGGTCATGTCAGTATAGATACAAATATAAAATTTATATTACATATGGAAGAAGAGGAAAGTAAATTTTTTAGGGCAACCAGCTATCTCTATCACAAAATTGGATGTGAACTTTAAGGATAAAGAAAGAACTTTATGGACATCCATATATAAAATTAATATATTAATATATTAATAAAATTAATATATTAATATATTAAATATAATTAGAAAAATTTGAAATTTGTCTAATTATTTCTCATTATCTTCTACAGGGTAACTCACCAATTGCATACTAATTCACTGATACCCTGTGATAAACTAAGGAGCAGTCAATATGGTTTCATTAACCATTAGCAATCATTAATATTTCTAGAGGTCTTACTAGTTCCAGGTTATGTTCTATGACATTTATATTTGTTGTCTTATTTAATTATTACAGAAGCCTTTAAGCTAGTATTGACATAAAGCATTCACGGATGAAGCAACAAAGGCACTGATGAGATGAATAAATTGTCTGATGTAAAACAGCAAGTCATGACCCTAGAATTCAAATCCACTCAATCTGGCTGTTGATTCTATTTTTCATCTGGTATACTATAATGACTCTTGGATCACTCATAAGAATACAAAAGAATATGAGCTTACTGAATATAAAAAAGAGTATCATTAAATAAGAGGCAACTTTCATAATTTTCCCTTCATTTTTAAAATTACAGGAATAATTTCTCAGTCCATTGTCATTGTTGAGATTAAAACAATAAAGTACACAATATAAAATACTCAGTCCTTGATGTCATTCCTCTTTGCACACATAACCTTGTACTAATGTGCAACTACTTATTTTAGATCCAAAAGTGGAATGATTAGGTCACTGGATATGTGCAATTTTATTTTGTTATATATAACAATACTGTTTTTGAGAAGGGATTTGCCAACAAATAAAATGCTACTTCTCCGTCTTCTTTCCAATACTTTTATCTTTTAAAATTGTTGCCAAATCCACTGGACAAAAAAGTTTTAAAGAACCTCATTATGGTTTTATTTTTCATTCCCATTCTAATTATGAAAAAAAAAGAGAAGTCACAAACTACCAATAGCAGGAAGTAGAGTGATAACATCACTACAGAATTTGTCAGTTATTAAAAAAATAATAATACAATATTAAGAATATTACAGAAATACATTTGACAACTCAGATGAAATGGGAAAATATTTTAAAGGCCTAAATAACCAAAACTCATTAAAGAAGAAACAGATAATCAGAAAAAATACTGTATCTATTAAATGGAAAGAATATATAGCTAAAAGCTATCCCACAAAACCTCCAGGCCTAGATAGCTTCATTGGTGAATTCACTAAACATTTAGAGAACAAATAACATCAAATACATTCAAACTCATTCAGAAAGTTGAAAAGGAGGAAATATTTTCAACTCATTATATGATGCCAGTATTATACTGACACCAAAGTCAAACAAAGGCATTGCAAGATGTGATGGATAATTTTATTTATCAACTTGGCTGGGCCACAGTATTGAGATAATTGATCAACCATTAGTCTAGATCTGTCTGAATTTTTTTAGGGTTTTTTGTTTTTGTTTTTTAATGAGATTAACATCTCAGTTGGTAGACTGGAGTAAAATAGATTGCCCTCCATAATATGGGTGGGCCTCACCCAATAATTTGAAGGCCTTAATAGAACAAAGTTGGACTTCCTTGCCCAGAGCAAGAAGTTCTGCCAGCAGATCCTTGCCCAGAGCAAGAAGTTCTGCCAGCAGATGGCCTCTGGACTTGAACTGCAGTATCAGCTCTTCCTTAGGTCTCCAGGCTGCCAGCCTACCCTATGAATTTTGAGCTTTCCAGTTTCTATAATCCCATGAGCCAATTCCTTAAAATAAATCTCTCTGTATACATAAATGTACACAACCTATTAATTCTGCTTCTCTGGAGTACCCTAATATATAAGAAAATGAATATCGCTCATGAACAGAGTTGTGAAATTCTAAACAAAATTTTAGGAAATCAAGTCTAACAATGCATAAAAAGGATAATCTTTCATGGGGTGCCTGGGTGGCTCAGTCAAGTGCTCAACTCTTGATTCTGGCTCAGGTCATGATATCAGGGTCGTGAGATTGAGCCCTGCGCTGGGCTCTGCATTCAGCCGGGAGTCTGCTTGGGATTCTTTCCCTCTCCCTCTGCCCCTCCCCCCCAAAAATAAGCAAATAAATCTTAAAAAAAAAAAAGATAATCTATCATGACAAAGTGGTGCAAGGTCAGACTAACTCCTGAAAATCAGCATGATTTGCCATATTAACATTATTATACGAGCCTATGAATATAGGGGCAAAAAAGCAACTGATGAAATCCAACACTTGCTTCTGACACTCTCTGCAAACTAAGAATGGAAGAAATCTCCTCAACCTAAAAAAGGGCATTTGTAAAAAACCTACAAGTAACATCATCCTTGACAGTCAAAGACAAGGCTATGATCAGGAGAAGACAAGGCCTTTGGACTTGAACTTCCATTATTTTTATCCAACACTCTCCAGGGCAGTGAGGAAAGAAGAAGAAATAAAAGGCATCCACAAAAGAAAGGGATAATTAAAATCACTTCAACTGCAGATGAAATTATCTTCTACATATAAAATATGATACAATGTACCAGAAAGCTACTAAAAATTAGAAAGGAATTTAGCAATACTGCAGAATACAGATCAATAAACAATAACCAAGTATATTTCTATATGCTAGCAGGGAATAGCCGGAAGTTGAAATTTTAAAAAATACTATTTTTAATAGCATCAAAATTTTTCAGAAAAATGTGTGAAAGACATGTACATTATAAAACATTGCTGTGAGAAATTAAAGACTTAAATAAATGGAGAGATATATTTTTGTTTATGGGTCAGAAGCCTCAACATTGGTAAAATGTCAATCTCTCCAGATAAATGCATAGATTTAATACAATTCTAATCAAAATGTTTTTTGTAGAAGTTGATAAACTGATTCTAAAATTCACTTGAAAATATAACAGAATTAGAATATCTAAAATACCTTTGCAGAATTTTTTTGTTTTTTGTGGAAATTGATAAACTGATTCCAAAATTCACTTGAAAATGTAAAGGAATGGGGCGCCTGGGTGGCTCAGTCATGAAATGTCTGCCTTCGGCTCAGGTCATGAACCCAGAGTCCTGGGATCGAGCCCCTCATCGGGCTCCCTGCTTGGCAGGAAGCCTGCTTCTCCCTCTCCCACTCCCCCTGCTTGTGTTCCCTCTCTTGCTATGTCTCTCTCTGTCAAATAAATAAAATCTTTAAAAAAAGAAAGAAAGAAAAAGAAAATGTAAAGGAATTAGAATATCTAAAATACCTTTGAAAAATCAGAACAAAGTCAGAGGACTCACAATGATTTTTAGATTTATTAGAAAACTATAGTATTGAAGACAGGTTATATTAGTATCAAGACAGACAAATAGATCAATGGAATAAAAAGAGATAGTTAGAAAGAAACCCACACATATATGGACAACTGGTTTTTGACAAATATGTAAGGACAATTCAGTGGAGAAAGGAGTCTTTTCAACAAATGATGCTGGAACAAATAATCACATGCAAAAAAATGACTGTTGATCCATAACTTGCACAATATATGAAAATTAACTCAAAATATATCATATACCTAAATGTAAAACCAACAATTTTAAAGCATCTAGGGAAAAAAAGGAAATGCTTTCTTGAATTTGGATAAGGAAACATTATCTTAGATTTGATAAAAGGATGATCCATAAAACAAAGTACTACTTTTAATTGTACTTTATCAAAGTTATAAATTCCTGCTCATCAAAAGACACTGTTAATAAAATTAAACTACAAACCACAGACTGGAAAAATTTTGAAAATCACACATCTGATGAAGGATTTAAACAGCAGAATATATGAAAAACTCCCACATCTCAATAAGAGAATAAATGAAATCATCGGCAAAACTTCTGAACATATACTTCGCCGAACAATATTTATGAGTAACAAAAAAAATGCCTGAGAAATGCTAAACATCTTTGGTCACTGGAGAAATGCCTATTAAAACCCCAATGAGCTACCATTACATATATATTAGAATGTATAAATAGGAAAAAAAAACAATGCAAGTATTGGAGAGGATATGGTGCAACTAGAGTTCTCATACACTGTTGATAGGAACGTAAAATAGCATTGCCACTTTGGAAAACATTTTGCCAGTTTCTTTAATTTGATGTATTTCTACCATATGTTCCAACTGTTGCATTCCTAAGCACTACCCAAGGGAGACTAAAATTCAATGTCCACATAAAGACTTATAAATGAATGTTCACATCAGCTTTATTTGCAATAGTGAAACACTGGCAACAAGTCAAGCATCCATCAATCAATGAATGGTTAAACTGTGGTACTTACATACAATGAAATACCACTCAACAATAAAAATATAAACTATTGATAACATGCTACAATATGGATAAATCTCAAAATATTTATTCTGAATAGAAGCCAGAAAAAATGAGTATATACTACATAGGTAAAAAGGAAGGTGGTAGGAAAGATCAGGTGTGAGAGATTACGAGAAGCAAGAGGAAACTGAGGGGTCATAGGCTCATTATCTTGATTGTAATGACAGCTTCATGGGTGTGTGAATATGTCAAAATTTATCAAATTAGTGCAATTTAGGGTGTGTAAATTATACTTCAATAAATGTTTAAAATTAAACACAAACAACTATAGTTAAAAAATATGAAAAATAACATTTAACAGATGCAATGTACAATTTATTATCTTTTAATTGACCCTTATGAATAAGAAGGGGGAGTGGAGTGTTTTGGAGTATAATATTAAGACCTTATAATTTATTTAAAGTAATTCTTCTCATTAACCTCCTTCTTTTCTTCCATGTAACTCTAAATCCATGTTTTTGAAGTATAACATATCTTTCATATTTAGGTGTGTCAAACAGCATTCAGCAATAAACCTAGCAAATAGTGTTATATTAAAAATTCTGAACCACTATTGGTACTCTGACTTTTAAGCTTAAGAGCACACAGGAAATGTTTTGTGTTATATTTCATGAACCACCAAATGCTCTGTTGAACAAAATCAAGACATTTGACAGAAGTTAGTCACACAAGCACTGAAAAACTGTGGAGGTAATGAGAGACCTATAAATCTCCAAAGCCTTACTTCCCCCACGAACTTGAAGGGCTACCTTAGTGCTTAGCCAAGTTGAAACCATGGAGGTCTGAACACTAGTTCATCTATCATCTCATCATCTATCATCAATGATGAGACCAGGGAGAGAGAGGCCTTTTTTTTTTTTTTTTTTAAGATTTTATTTATTTATTTGGCAGAGAAAGACACAGCAAAAGAGGGACCACAAGCAGGAGGAGTAGGAGAGGGAAAAGCAGGCTTTTCCCTCTGAGCAGGGAGCCCTATGTGGGACTGGATCCCGGGACCCTGGAAACAAGACCTGAGCCAAAGGCAGATGCTTAACAACTGAGCCACCCACGTGCCCTGAGAGAGGCCTTCTTTTGAGAGAGAGAAAGTGGATGTCCTCAGAAGCTTTAGGTATTAAAGAATTAAAAATGAGAAATATTATTTTGACCCAATAAAATTTCTAACATTATTCAAATGAAAATAGTCTTCTAAAATCATATTCAATTCTGGATTAAATACATTTTAAAACCTGCAATGCAAAACAGATTTTAAAAAATATGTATTTAATATAAATTGACATCCCAATCACCTATTGAATTTGAGTGTTGCAAATACTTAAATAGCTTGGTAAAGAATATTTGCTTAGAAAGTAATTAAGGAAATCAGTTTTTTAATGAAAGCAATTAACATATTCACAGTGTTTCCATTTAACGTAATTGCTTAATATTAATGGGCAGCATAGACGGTTCAGTTAAATTAGTTTTAATTTGGTAAAGAGCATAAGAGCTTTCCAGTGAGATTAGATTTCACCAAATAACCTGTATTTCCAGACACATAAAGTGTTTAGGATAGTGACTGGTGAAATAATTCAACATAATTGAAAATTATATTAGAAGATCCCCTCATTGTCCTTTGTAGTCAAAGTTAAACTTTTAAGTCATTATGATGTAAGTCTAACTAAATTGTGGCCATACAGGACTCACTACAGCATTACTTTGAGATGTCAGCTAGTGATGTTCCAGCTCATCCATGGATTCAAAACTGCTTTTGACAGTAGTTTTGGTCCAACCAGAACTTCCTGCAACCTACTCTTGTGTAGGAAGAGGGATGGGTTTCTACCAGGAGAAACATGAGCTTTTGGGTTTCTTTACAATTCTTTTTATTTGCAGACTACATGGCAGGCATCTAGAGGTCAAGAGACTTCTTTCAATCAAAGAGAAATACCTCCCTTCAAGGGGAGACTGTGCATTAACTATCATGCCAGAGAAAGGATATTGCAGAGAGAGCCTAGAAAGGGCAGGCTAAAGCAGAGATTTTCAATCTGTGCCACATCATGCCCCAGGTGTTCTGCGGAGCTCCCATATAGGAACCTCTTACAATATTTATCACTCCTTTACATTGAATTCATTTGCATATTTGCAATTATATGTGTTGTTCTTTTCTTAGAAGACAGTACTCATTAAGTGTGCAGGATTTGGGAGCCAGACACCTATGTTCATATACTAGGGCTACCACTTGCTAGTTCGAAGATCTGTGTAAGTTATTCAACATCTGCTCCTTGGCTTCCTCACCTAAAAATGGTTAATAACAGCATCTATCTCATACAGTTGTTATGAGGATTAAAAAAATTAATACAAGCAAAGTTAATACCTAGCACATAGTGAACATTTAGTAATTATCATTATTGCTAAATTGTAAGCTTCATAAGAACAGAATTATTTATAATTGCATTTACTACAGTGCTTAATTCAGTGTCTTGTACCAAATAAATTAAATTACCTCCCCCTCCCTTTTATACCTAACTCTGATTCATTCTTCAATCCCAGAAAGGCCTATCCTAATTCCACGGACGTTAGAAACCTCATTGTATATGATCCAAAAGCATGTGAATGCTCTCTGCTCTTCTTTTCTCTCATTTTATTTATTATTAATGTATTTTAACATACAATGATATATTAGTTTCAAGTGTACAACATATTGATACAATTCTATACATTATGTAGTGCTCACCATGACAAGTGTAGTCACCATCAATGTTATTACAATGTTATTGACTACATTCACTATGTGGTAGATTTCATCTCTGTGATTTATTTATTTTATAATTGAAAGTTTGAATGCTTCTCATTCTTTACTTGATTACTTAATTTTTTTGTCATATCTGCTACTGCATAAGTATCAGGAGGACATGGCCTTTACTGATTCACTGCTGTGTCATTAACATTTATATCAGTGTCTAATATGCAAAAAGTATTCAGTGAACATCTGTTGATAGAATTAATTGCAATAATAGTTCAACAGAGCTGACCTAAATGCCTGGATGCTAGTTGCTCACACTGATAGTAAGAAACCAAAAACAAAACCTGACATGTTAGCAGAATGAATTAAGAGTTAAACAGTGGATATTTTCATATTTGCAAACTCTGCAGTATTTTTTACTAACAGGAAAATTAGCCACTTTCATATCACTAAGTAACCATGTTACGTGAATTAAATAGGATTGTATATAAATACAAGCAGATATCACTATGAAACAAAAGCTCTAATCTCCATTGATTTTTCTTTAGGTCTTTTTCTTCAACTTTTTTAAAAAGGCTTTCACTTTTTCCCTCCCCTGATTACACTTAAAACATGACAATTAATCTTTCTCTGTGCTCTATCCCGTACTTGAAGCAGAAAAAGCTTCACTGCTCTTTGAAATCAACCATCCTTTAAGATTACCCCTCAACAATACTGCTCTTGCCTTGGGAATAGCCTTCAGAATCCTTGTTCCTTTGTTAGTGCTAATTCCCCATATGATGTGATTTTTCTTAACACTAGCTAGGACTGTGGTCTGGGCCTCTGAACATTTGGAAATTAAAACTGTGTCCACGGGAGATTTCTTTTTCTCACCATCTTTCTATACAGTGGAAACACTTTTCCCTTTGAAAATTAGCATATGACCTTATAAAGGCTCCAAGTCAACACCAAAGGGCTAATCGCATAGATACTTCTCTGATGAAATTGATAGAGTGACCATATTTTGTTAAGGTAAAAGATGCAAATAAAAGGATATGTTAGTCACTTTAAAATTAGAGATTACTATAAATTCTACTTATTAATGCAATAATTTGAAATGTATAATATACCAGAATGTTATTGTATTTTTGTAAACAACATTGTATTATATACATAAAATGACAATCTAATGAGATTCTCTCAATAGCTTTAAATTGCTGCATCTCTGTTTATATTACATTGCTACTGATTTTTGCAATTGTGCCTTGCTGCCATTTAGCCCACAGAGAAATGCATTCATTCTCCATTACTGATAGCTCCTCGCATATGTGGTTTCTATTCATCTTTTCCTTTATTTTGTTCAAATCTGTTTTTTTTTTTTTTCTTTAAAGAAACTGTATGTATGTATTTGAATTAGTAGGGACTCAGGGAAATTTTTGTCTGGACAATGAGGGGTCAAAGTGATAGAAATATCTAAAATAATTGTAGCACAGAGCTTGAGTTGGTCCTTTTTGAATGATCCACTCAGATTTTGAGATGGCTAGAATATCTCAAATATTACGCTGTTTTTATAAAGGAAGAAACTTCTGCCACCATATTTCTGCCATTCTTTCTGTCCTTCCTTACCTCCAACCCATGGATTCATAGATCCATAGATCCAATGTTTTCTATCCATAGAAAGAATTTATTTTCAATTTGGTCATTCACTGGACCACTTTTGCCGAGAGATGACACAACTAGGGGTTAAAGAAGACCAAGTTCTCACCTGCTCTCTTCCTAGTTCATGAGTCTCTGTGGTTATCAGACCTATCACTCTCTGGCTCTGGCTTCTCAAGGGTGAACTGTCAAGTCAGGGCTGCTTTTTAAAGACCAACCTGGAAATGCTGTTCATCCTCCATTCTATGCCAGCTTCTCTAAGGCTGGGATGGCAGGTGAGGCTGGAATCGACCTCCTCAGTCCCGCATTTTAGCTTTCAGGAGAGGGAAGATGAAACAGAGTCCTCCCTTGGGCCTCCTGGCCCAAACCAGGTTCTCAAATGCAGCTTTAATCAGAAAGTCTCCCGAAGGGTCTATCAAGTATTTGTTCAGCAAGAAATAAAATGGTACTTGGTATCTCATTGAGTATTACTTTTTGCATGTACAACTCCCTTCTTTGCAGGAAACCTTAGAGGAAAGGAAAAATATGTAGCAGGATTCAGGGACATAACCCTTGCCCCATGTATGCTCTAAAAGGAAAAATCAGGGTGCACATTAGGGATTGCTGTATTTCAGTGGGCTCCCTTCAGGCATAATGGAGATCAGTCTTGCAGCAATTCTACATTCTTTAAGTCTGAATCTTAGTCCAAATTGGCTCAGAAATTGAGGATCCATGAATATCCAAGTTATAGGCTTGTGGCCCATAGCTAAATGAGCTGAATAATAATAATAATAAATTTAAACAATTTCTTCTGTAAAATCTTTTATGAAATTCTTAAAATATATCCATGAGATAGCAATTATTATTTCCATTTTCCATTCCCCAGAAGCAACTTCAGAGAAATCAAGTTGCTCAAATGCAAATTCAAAATTGATGCCCCTAACTGCTACACAATTTTATGTCTTACTCAGATTTTCTCTTATAAGAGATACACTTACTTTACTAATAGTATCAATACATGGAATTCTAACATGATATGTATTCATCTGTCTCCTGTTTTCCCCAGAAAATAAATAAATAAACCTACCAATCATGTTTATTTCAAAGTAAGTGACTATCAAGAGACCATTTGCTTAAAATAGGTTCTACGGAAGAGAGGAGTGAGGGAGCATGCGAGAACTGAGATGCCTTTAGTACATAAAGAATTGCCTAAAATGGAACCAGTTCCCTAAAACACACACTAAATACTTCACAATTTTGCCTTATACAAACCCTGCCAATAGAGGCTTTTCTATAAATAAGAGTCCTATCACTTCAATTCCCTTCAGAGGAAGCAGAATCAGAGATCTGAAACAATAGCTGGAAAATAATAAAATTATTATTTTTTTAAAGATTTATTGATTTATTTGACAGAGAGAGACACAGCCAGAGAGGGAACACAAGCAGGGGGAGTGGGAGAGGGAGAAGCAGGCTCCCCGCCCATTAGGGAGCCCGAAGCGGGGCTCGATCCCAGGACCCTGAGACGATGACCTGAGCCGAAGGCAGACGCTTCATGACTGAGCCACCCAGGTGCCCCAATAAAATTATTTTTGACTCCAGACACCAATGAGCCCTGAACAGCCAAACAAAATGGTCCATTTTGGGTCCTCACTGTTTTGGCCCCTAGCCTTGCAATCTCATCGGGGTCTTCTCTTTGTCTATGTCCTATGTCCTCTGCACTACGGGTGCCTCAGAGTTCCTTCTTACTGTCTCTACTTCCTCCTCCCAGTGAATAAACCCAACCACATCTCATCAGGGTTCAAGCAAATGCAACTCCACATAGATCCTTTCCATTTTTCCTCTAACCACTCTGTTAAACATTTCCTTAAATTCCCTTTTCTTTCTGGGATAGACAAAAAGAAGAAAAGGAAGGATGTAACATAGCATTCTATTATTTTTTTTAATATTTTATTTATTTATTTGGCAGAGACATAGCACAAGTAGGCAGAGCGGCAGGCAGAGGGAGAGGGAGAAGCAGGCTCTCCGAGGAGCAGGGAGCCCGATCATGACCTGAGCCGAAGGCAGATGCTTAACCGACTGAGCCACCCAGGCGCCCCTCTATTATTTTTTTAAGACTTTATTTATCTGAGAGAGCACAAGCAGGGGGAGCACAGAGGGAGAAGGAGAAGCAGGCTCCCCGCTGAGCAGGGAGCCTGATGCAGGGCTCAATCCCAGGACCCTGGGATCGTGACCTGAGCCGAAGGCAGACACTTAACCGACTGAGCCACCCAGGTGCCCCCACAGCATTCTATTATTGATAGGAAAACAGAAAAAAAGAAAAGTGAGAATATATATGCCTTCCATACAGTGCCTAAGTCAATGCAGTTTTCACAATGAGTACCCAATATATATTGTATTTGAGGGTTTGTGTTATTTCTGTTGAATGAGCAAAATATTCACTAAGGCTAATTCAAAAAGGGTATGCACTTCACTGATGAAAAAGCAAAGATATTCTCTGCTATTCTCCCTCACAGAGTATTCAGGGAACAATTTTTATTAAAAAGTATTTACTACTTTTTATTTTTTATTTATTTTATTTTTATTTTTTATTTATTGAATTTATTAAAAAGTACATTTATTAAAATGTACTCAATAACCATATCTAGCAATTGGTGATACAGAAAATATTTAGGTTATCACCATCTCACCCTTCCTTTGCTTTAAGATGCTCAAACATGTGTGAATAAATACCTGAATAAAAAGCAAACCTAAAAAAGTACTTCATAATTTCTTCTGTATCTGAAGGCAAGGAGGAAAAACATTACAACTTTTAACTATTTGAGGACTTCCAGAGATTTCTTTGATGTTAACCTTTAAAACATCTATAATAATAGTCCATCATTTTCAAAACACTTTGATTTACTTTTTACTTTTTTTTTTTTTTAATTTTCACAACTATCCCATATTTAAAAGAGAACAAAATTTATTAGTTCCATCTCACGGCGAAGAAAACTAACGCTCAGACAGGTTAAGGGACATACATAAGGACAGCTTTCCTGCAGGTAGTGACTTAAGATTTATCAGAGATTTCTTGACTTCTGGTCCTGTGATCCTTCTACTGTATTATGTTGCCTGCCTCTGAAAGGATGATGCCTACCATAAATTTATATCAAGGCTGGACTGATTTATTATGAATTAGTGATGTTTTATCTTCAGCTCACTGTTATTCTTTATGTGTAAACCTCTCTTCATTTTCAGACTCCACCTACCTCCTAAACTCTGTCCTTAAATTGGCCCTGGATTAATAGATCCTCCATTGTAAGGCCGTTCCTATGCTTTCTATGCTGTGCCCCAGAAATTATCTTCTTAATTCTGCCCCCACTTCCCTCTGTGATATTCAGAAAGAAGTAGTGTTGGGTATGGAATAGCAATTACTGTGCCTTAGACACAGCAGGCACACTTAGGTACGGGTTGAATGGACTTGAATCCCCACTGCCTTGGAACATACTGCCATCTCATAAGGAAATTTTGAAAACAAATATAAGCTGTTTTCCTTATGGCTTACTATAATGCTACTCTTCGTTTTTTCCCAACTCCCTCACACTACTAATTGATAAGGTACATTTTTAGCAATGATGGCCTACTCTGACAGTACTGCTCCCCAGGATTTTATCAGAAATCCCAGGGGCAAATATGAAGTTTGAAAACATCTTTCCCCCAACTGGGTATTTCTCCAAAGAGAAAGGATATGCCCACCTTTTTAGACTCACTGGTTACCCATCTTGGTATCATCACTGTATTTCAGCAGGAGTATTTAATGCCTTCATCCAAAGGTGACTACAGACAGAAGTGGTAGACTAATTGCAGGTGTAATGGTAGGGTAGATGTATTTCTGCAAAGATAACCACTTAAATGCCACCACTTTCAGATTTGTGACAAAAGGACCCCTTGGTCAGGTTTGGTCTGTGGAGGTTTGTTTTAAATAAAATGGAAATAGGGCGCCTGGGGGGCTCAGTTGGTTAAGCGTCTGCCTTCGGCTCAGGTCATGATCCTGGAGTCCCGGGACTGAGTCCCGCATCGGGCTCCCTGCTCAGCGGGGAGTCTGCTTCTCCCTCGGACCCTCCCCCCTCTCGTGCTCTGTCTCAAATAAAAAAATAAAATAAAATAAAATAAAAAATAAATAAATAAATAAATAAAATAAATATTCACAGACTAAAAAGGACTACTGAATGAAGTGAGGATAAAGAAGACAAAGAGAAGGGGGAGAAAGGAAATTGCTCTCTATTGAGCACTTCCTCTATGTCAGGCAGTTTATATACATCAATTCTCATAAAGTCCTAGAAGTCATTATTCATATCCTTATTATGTTGGTAAAAGAACGGAGATTAGAGAGGCTAAATACTCCCCCCAAGTTCATTAAACAGTACATTTCCTTATACACTTTACACTTTAGCAGGCCTGTTAAATAGGTACACTGTTGTGATGGTGGTCAGACTCGAATCCCAAGCCCCTTGTCCTTCCACCATAGCCTCCTGAATATACAAATGGTGCTATGTTGCTATGTATACTATTAGGAAATAGGGGCCAAACTGTGTGAGACTTTTACAACCTTGTACACAAGCCAGTGCTACTATTTTATAAGAAAATATATTTGTTCTTCAATATTTAAGCCACTAAGATGAAAGATGAAGATACATCAAATATTATGTATTGGGATCTAGTCAGATTCCAGTGTATGACACACACCTGAATGGAAATTAAATGGAACCCAGAAAATTAGAGTAATTCTCTAAAGTGTAAAGGAATTTTTAGATTAAAGAGGACTAAATATGGGTTAGCTTCATGAATTTCTAGTCCAACAACTGAGCATCTAGTCCAATACCCTTATTTTCTGGACTCAGAAACTGAGGATCTGAGAAGTGAAATGATTTGCCTTAATATTCAGTTGTTATCTGCCATACACAACTATTTTTCAAAGCAGACTTCCCAAGGATGTCAAGGTGCCCTTCAGTAATTGCGGGACCACCTCTGCAAGCTATCATTATGAAGATTAATTATTTGTTTAACACTGATGGATCTGGCACTGTACCAGGCATAAAGAATATGTACTCAGGGCTCAAAAGACACACAGTCTAAATCAGAAAGACAAGTAGATATTTTAAGAGCTCAAAGGGTGACTAGAACCTTGAAGTATAAGTCACCATGTTCATATTTATTAAAAAAAAATGTTATTCTCCCCTTTCATTGCTTTAACAGCTCATAAATACCACTGAGATGGGAAGGATGACAATAAGAGCATTTGTGAAACTGCATGCAATTGCTTGAGAATATTATTCATTTTAGTGAGTTTATTACTGGACAGCTGTTTACAAATTTAGGAGCAGATTGGCCCATGGATGAATGAATTTTGGTTGAAGAAACAGGAACATGAGGAGTTTTGAGGTCCTTGCTGATAATATTCATACTAACCACTGTTCCATAATTTCCCACAGGGAGCAGGTTGGATTTTTCCATATCAGCTGATTAGTAGTAAATATTGTCTGAATTATCCTGACAACGAATAGGATATAAAACATATCTTTAGGGACACTGAAAGCTCAGGAATTCATACGAAGCCAGGTGGGGGGAGTTTTCAGACTTCAGTGTTTAAATGCATTATGGTTTAAAAATCCTGCAGGCTATCGTCTACTTGTCATCACCAGGTTATATTCATCTGGCCCATGTTAATGCCAAAAAAAGGTCCTAGAAGAACTATTTTTTTTAAAATGTTATAAGCATAGATTTGTAATCATCAGAACCAATTTCAATTCCTAGCTCCCTGACTTACATATATGACTTGGGTAAGTGACTTAAACTTGTTGAGACTCAATGTCCCATTATGAGAAATAGGAATGATAATACCAATATCTTACTAGGCTAAAATGAGTCTATTTTTATAAAAAAAAAATGCTAGCACAATGTTTGGCACAACGTAGGTACTCAATAAATAGTAATACAGTTATTGTGTTTCTCACTTATGTAATTCATCAGGTTAGGAGTGCTCTCTTCACAGAGACTTAAAGATGTGGTTCTTTGTAATGTGCCACAAAGAAAAGAGTGTTTGCTTTGAAACCCAATAAATATAAACCAGAACAATGTATTAATTTTTCAAAAGGTTTAAATTCACTGAGCCTCAGTTTTCTCATTGGAAAAAAATGGAATAATAAAACATAACTGAGAAGGCAATTGTGAAAAATCAAGTAAGATATTACATGTGAGTAAAGAACCTGGAACATCATAGTTATTTAAAAAATTTAAATTTAATTTAAATTTAAATTTAAATAAAATTTAAAAATTTTAAAAAAATGTTACATATATACAACCGTGTGTTAACAGATCACATTTTATTATAATTATTTGTCAATTTCATCTATGCCACTGTAAATACTTAAGAGGAGATCTGTTTTTTCATCTCCGTAATCCCAGTGCCTGATTAGTAAGTGGTTACTAATTTTGTGGAGTGAATAAATGTATATTTCATTTATTACTCAAAAGTGACCACTAGAAGAGATTTTAGAATTATAGTAAAAGTTGATAGACTATAGGATGTTTGCATTTTACTTCATAAGAAGACAGCCCTTACTTACATACCATACAGAAGAATTTCTTCAATGAAAGAAAGAACACTAAGTAGAAAAAAACTAATATATCTAGATCTCTGGTCATCATCTAGACTAGTTCATCAGTCATTAATTCAAAAATGCCACAAGTAAGACACTGTTTAAGACCTTAGGGATAGGATAGTAAACAAAACAGATTTGGCCTCTACCCACTTGGAGTTATGGTACAATGGAGAAGATATATACTAGTCAAACGACTGCCAAAATAAATGTAAATTTACACCTTTGATAATTGCTATGAACTAGGAGATTGCAGTGCCATGGAAGCAAATGGGAAAGAATGTCCAATGGGACTATTTTCCTTTTGTCTCGAAATTTTGCCAAGGTCCTCTCAGCTGATAACTACATGGATAATGAGTGATCACATTTTCTAAGAAGGAACAGGTATCCCCAAAGTCTCTACCAGTCTTAGTCACTTACCTCTAGGCCACATAAGTGAGGGCTAGAAAATAATTCTGAAGGAAGATGCACTGAAAAAGAGAATTCCTTGAATAGAATTCACAGGAATAAAAGTGCTGTGGCTGTTTTCCATTACCATTCCTGCTCGCCACAAATTCAAGTCAAATGTATGCCCCTGATGGAGACTGTGGGGTTATCTGCATTAGGATGGACTGGAATCTCACTCTAGGCATAGGTGGTAAGCTACGGAAACTCATGGACGCTCTTCATACACTTAGAAGAGAGCACTAGAGAACTACACTGGCATCACTGAGAGTCTCAGGTTGTATGAGGTTGTATGAGGTTGTAACTAGTGACTGAATCTTGAAAGCAAAATACTGAAGGCAGGAGCAAGCTGGACTGCCACCAATAGGGTTCTTGTGAATGGAGTAGATATTGGGTAGCTAAGCTTGCTACACCCCGGAAGGATGTCTGTGATGGTTGATTTTATGTGTCAACCTGACTGGGTCACAGGGCGCCCAGGTATTTGACTAGACATTATTTCATTATTTCTGTGAAGGAGTTTCTGAATGAGATTAGCATTGAATCAGTGGACTGAGTAAAAGAGATGGGTGGGAATCATCCAATCTGTGAAGACCTACATAGAAAGAGGCAGAGCAAGCATAAATTTTTCTCTCTAATGCCTGACTGCTGAGCTGTAACATTGGTCCTCTCCTACCTTCAGACTGGGAATTACATTAGCAGCTCCTCTAGTTCTCAAGCCTTCAGGCTCAAACTGAATTACAACATTAGCTTTCCTGGTCTCCAGCTTGCAAATGGTAGATCATGAGACTTAGCCTCCATAATCAGGTGACCCAATTCCTTATAATAAATCTCAATCTTTCTCAGTAAATAGAGATGTGAATGTGGATATATAGATATAGATTCTATTGATTCTGTTTCTCTGGAGCACTCTGATACAATCCCACTCAAAAGGGTCATCTTCAGGAATGGGGGGTGGACTTTAGAGCAGGAGTTGAGAGGAATTATCAAATGATCATACAGAAAGAAAATTGCATCCACTGAGGTAAATATCTTATAATCTTTTCCATCAGCAGTTACTCCCTTCCTGGGCCCAATATTGTTTGTCTCAGTTTTGTTTCTTAGAGAAGAGTACCAATTATTTGCGCTAAAATACATGTTAAATATAGTGAACCTCCTTGTAAAGTTGAGGTATAAGTAGTTGGAGAAAAACACTAGAAACTGGGTCACAGAAGAAAATGATTCATTCATGGTTTGAAAGTGGGACAGAACAAGATGGAAACAGGGTTGAGTTGAAAAGAGAAAATAGGTGGGTGGAAATGAGGAGGTCAATTCTAAATGAATGTTTTATTGATAAAATTATCCCAATTGTCCAAATGATTTCTCAAGAAAAATGAAGAATTGATTCTTGATAGTGAAAATATTCTTGGTCTCATTAGTCTAGAAGTTTATAAAAAAAAAAAACCTTGCTTTTTAAAATTTAATTTACAAAATACATTTTCATACATTATCTAATCCACTTTTGAAATAAATACGGATGGGGAGCCTGGGTGGCTCAGTCGGTTGAGACTGCCTTCAGCTCAGGTCATAATCCCAGGGTCCTGGGATCGAGCCCCACATTGGGGGCAGGCTCCCCCTGCTTGTGCTCTGTCAAATAAATAATCTTAAAAAAAAAAAAAGAAATATGGAGTGACCAAGTAGAGCCTATCAGAAATTCTCACTTGCCCAGGATAAAAGGGAGCATCAGGGAATGAGGGTAATAAGAATTCATCTTTAAACGGAGGAGCCAAATGGAGTTTTTCTGAATGGCTCTCTCCACTGATGGCCTTGCAGTTACAAAAAGAATACCTTGAAGGAGTTTGAATTCTACTCTTAGCAGTTGTCCTGCTTATAAGAATTCCCTAAGATCCTGGCCCTCTTCTGGCACAAGAAACGGCCTTCCGATAGTGGTATCGCTGGTCATCATGATTTCTGGGTGGCCTGTTTTATATCTAATAGTAGCTCCTTTCAATTTGCTGCTTTGGGTGATTTCCCAAGATATGGCATATAAATAGTGTTAGTTTCTTGTACCAATTTATTTATTGATTAGCTCTCCCACAGGTAAGGAAATGAGAAACCATTATAGGCATATATAAAACCTGACAACTAGCCTGCTTGGACAGAATTTTGCACAGCAATCTGCTTTATTCTCACACCGGCACAGCTGTGTCATATACTGAAGAAATCTAAATCATTTCCACCACATGCACGGCATATCACAGTGTTCAACTGCAACCTCCTTTATCAGGAAGGTTAATTATATCCTCTTATTAAATTCAGACACTGTATTTCCACACTGTATCTTTAAGATCTGAGCATCATTTTCTTTTCTCCATTGTTCGCATGGGTTGTGGCCTTGAGATATCTATTCTTAGTTCTATCCTCCTCATTTCCCCCTACAGTAAGCCCTCTCTCCTATTCACTAGTCTGCTCTCCCAGTCTTAGTTGTCAGCAGTAACTCCTCCTTCCCTGGGTCTGTTCTATCCCCGGAAGCTTCCTCTTTAATCACTTTCCCCCACTTTCTGGGTCCTCGGGCAGCCCTTTAGAGACCTTAAACTTCTACACTGCACTCTTTTTTTTTTTCCACCTAGAAGGAAAGTTGAAAGCAAAGAGTGACATGTGATTAATCACATGCAAATTCATGTATGTCTTTTCTTTTCCCCAAAACATTCTGTTATGGAACAAACACAGATTTTTAAATTAAAGGCATGGTAGCAACTTAGGTGTCACTGTCCCTTTCAAGAAAATGAATTGATTGAGCACAGACTATGCTCAATACAGTAATGTGAGAACACAGATTAAGACGAATAAGAAATAATAATTACATTTAAGGAACTTTATCATATGGGGTGAGGATAAACTATCACAAGAAGTATCATATAAATTGAATAGGATAAACCTCAGGAGAGGTCTAAAAGGGGCCTATATTGAGGAAAGCATATTGAATAAAGTAGATCAAGGCATTCTTTAGAAAGAGGATGTATTTAAGATTGATGGAATGAACAGTAAGGGAAAGAGATACTGAGAGGTTGGGGAAGTCATTCCAGGGAGAAAGTAGAAGCAAAGACACATGAGGATACACAGAGGTATTGGGGAATAGCCAATAACCAATTCTGGATAAATAATAAAACAATGGAGTATAGAGAGCATGATGGGGTCACTCATATCAAGCAGTGACATAAAGATTCAGGAAGGCAGCCAAGGGCAATAAGCAGAGAAAAGATACCACTAAAATCAGGACACGCTGGCGGTAGGAAGAACTGCTAATTAGCAAGGCCAAGAAAACCTGGAAGAACCAAGAACTGGTAATCACTAGAACCACAAGAGACCTGGCAGGGCTAAAGACGGATTAAACTCCTTTAAAAAGGCAGGAGTCCTGCAGCAAACGGTCAGATCCTCCAGACGCTGACTCTTTCACATCTGATCACATATAAAAGGCAACAACTACTGAACGCTCTGTGAGACTTATCACTGAATGTAATAGAGACCTCCCACTGATTGAACATAATTAGCAGTAAGTGCCCATAGCTGACCCAGACCAGGCTGAGTCCTCATTTCAATTGCGCTCACCGACCAATTTTTGCATTTGATTTGTTCACTTCTTACCCTTATATTTTATCACGTGGCTTTGTGCTGTATCTTGTCTTGCATGTGTATGAAGCCAAGTTGAGTGCCTAGTGAAGTGTCACTGAGTTTGGAACCCCAAGCTTGTTACAACTGTGTGAACCCTGCTTTGTGAGTGAATAAAGCTGACATTGTGGAAAGACACAAATTGTGTAGGCGCCTTTATGGTAAGCATGCGACATGGAGTAACAGCATACAGTAAAAATGGTCACTGGAACTACATCATGGAGAGTCAAGAGTGCACGAACAAGGGTTTCATAAAGGTGACAGGCAGTGATAGTCAATGAAGGTGTTAGAAAAGTGGCATGACTGAAATTTATCCATCAGCCCATTAAAACGAATACAGTAGCCCCCTTTCTCCACAGAGGATACCTTCCCATCCCAGTGGATGCCTGAAACCCCAGATAGTACCGAGCCCTAAATATACTTTTTGTCCCTATATACACATACCAACGATAAAGTATAATTTATAAACGAGGCACAGTAAGAGACTAACGAAAATAACTAAGACTAAAATAGAACAATTATAACAACACACTCTAATGAAAGTTTTGCGAGTGCGGTTTCTCTCTCTCAAAATACCTCATTATACTCTACTCACCTTCCCGTAATAACGTGACAGGGTAGAATGCCCGCAAGAAGAGATAAGGAAGTAAATGACGCAAGTAAATGACGCAGTAACTGACGCACGCATTGAAACGCAGAGCCCGGCTACTGTTGGCGTCTTGACGCTACGTCAGAAGGAGGAGCATCCGCTTCAGAGCCTGAGTTGGCGGCTGGTAACTGAAAGCCAGGAAAGCGAAACCACGAACAAGGGTCGGACTGGACCACCATGCGAAAAGAATCATTATGGTAAAAGGGTTTTACCAACGTTCCAGTAAGATAGATTTGTCGTCAGGAAATAAAACATTACATTTAACCCGGGTCTGCTCAACAGGATATGGTGTTACTAATAAATGATGATTATAGTGTAGAAATACTCACTTCACATAGCAAACTCACTGGACATAATGTGACTGTTTTATGATTCAGAAAGTATCACTTTTCTGAGTCACTATTGAGAGTCGTGGTTGTTTACAAGTTAACAAGGACATTTTCATGAAGTAGTTTAAATAAACATAGCAATCATTTTTTATAGGTATTAGCCAACAACTGCAGCTAGATCAAAATTATAGACACACTTCAGTTATGCAGACATAAAATTTTAATTTTTCTGTAATTGAATTCAACTTAGTTTTGTTCCACATAGCTTAGCTTCTGCTAATGTTGTAAAGACCTGAATCTTGTTACTTCAAGGTAACACAGTCATTTCTGGTTAAAAATTTAGACTCTCTTAGGTAAACATTTAAACAAATTCAATATTTTAGTTTCCCACCATTAAAAATTTAAACTTTGTATCTGGACTATTTCCCACTCTTTGAAAGATTTCATTTATTTATTAGAGAAAGAGAGAGAGAGAGCACACGAGAGGGGGGAGGGTCAGAGGGAGAAGCAGACTCCCTGCTGAGCAGGGAGCCCAGTGCATGACTCAAGGGATCCCCGGACTCCAGGATCATGACCTGAGCCGAAGGAGCAGGCGCCCAACCGACTGAGCCACCCAGGTGCCCCAGGACTGTTTCCCACTCTTAAAGATACTTCCCTTTTCCTCTTTCCTAGAATTTGTCCAAGGGCTAAAGGATTATAAGAGGACATGCATATTGTAGCCAAGGATACTGACCTGCAGTTCTTGCTGCCACCCCCTGCCCACCCACCAAGACGTCTAAGCTCCTTGATTTTGAGGTTTCTTTCTTTAACACTATTGCCTCTTGGCACGTGCACTGTGCCATGTTTGCTACTGGGACCTCAGTCACCTCTTCTCCAAAAGACAGCACCTCCTGACATGAATATTGCTTCTTAATTCTCAAATATTTTCTGAGGATCTGTAGAATATCTCTATGCCCTCCCTGGAGGCAAAGGAGCACTGGGAAGCTTTCTCTTTTCTGCCAAAAAATACCATGCCGATGTTCCTGATCACTGTAGCTGCTCATGTTGGTGCTGGGTCCTCTGCAAGATAGGACACACCTTTGCTGTTATTATTATAGATTCTATGATTTCCTCTTCTCTCCACCAGGCAAGGGAGTAAAAGTGCTCTGGTACCCTCAACAGTCCAGATCCATATCTACTAAATAAGCATGTTTTTCTCTCCTATTCCAGAAAGACCTATTATTTTCTTTGCTCTGTATGGAATTCTGTCCTTATGTCTTGTATCGTTCCATAGTCTCTGACATATACCAAGAATTTGATATTCTTAAACTTCCTAAGTGTGCCTCTTGATGTTTAAAAGGAAACTTGGTAAATGGGTGATGGGTTTTAAGGAGAGCACTTGTGATAAGCCCTGGAAGTGGTGAATCACTAAATTCTGCACCTTAAACTATATTTTAACAAACTGGAATTTAAATAAAAACTTAAACAAATTAAAGGAAAGGAAACTTGGGATTTAGAAAACTCCATTTTCTCTCAAGTGCTTGGCTCTTGCAACTGAAAGCCTAGTTTTCAAGACTAGTGTTTATCTGTTCCTTTTTAAAGTTTGGGGGGCCTGGGTGACTCAGTCGTTAAGTGTCTGCCTTCGGCTCGGGTCATGATCCCAGGGTCCTGGGATCGAGTCCCGCATTGGGCTCCCTGCTGGGTGGAGAGCCTGCTTCTCCCTCTCCCACTCCCCCTGCTTGTGTTCCTGCTCTCGCTGTCTCTCTCTCTGTGAAATAAATAAATAAAATCTTCAAAAAACTAAAAAAATAAATAAATAAATGACATGGTGGTAATAATGGATATCTTTAAAAAAAATAAAGTTTATTTTGAAAGTTAAAGCTGAGCAATGGTATATGTGTTCTTATTGAATTTGTTTTTTTCTCAAGGAAAGCATTTACAGAAAACTATCAACACTGTTTGACTAATGGGTTTAAGGATAAGGGTCAAGTTACAAAAAATAATACAGTTCACTAGCAAATTATTATTATACCTATATATAGGTATATTAGTCTGTTCAGGCTGCCATAACAAAATACCACAGACTGAGTGGCTTAAACAACAAAAAATTATTTTCTCATAATTCTGGAAGCTAGAAGTCCAAGATCAAAGTGCCATCAGGGTTCCTCTGGTAAGGCCCCTCTCTCCAGCTTGTAGAAGGCCACTATCTCCTTATGTTCTCCCATGGCCTATCCTCTGCATACACAGAGAGATAGAGGGAGCCCTCTGGTGTCTCTTCCTTATCCTTGTTTCCTCATTTAACCTAATTATTTCCTTGGTGGCCCTATCTTCAAGTACACTCACATTGAGGGTTAGAGCTTCAATATATGCACTTTGGGAGAGACATAATTCAACTCATTCTATAAGTAATACATTACTTAAATTAATCATTCACAAATAATTTGTGAGGAATCAATCATTCTTACCTTTCTTCTAAAGAGGGAAACTTCTAGCCCACTGCAGTGATTTAAGACTACCTGGAGGTGTCCCTGGCCTGCTTAGCAGGTTGATCCCATCCAAGGACTCAAAGTCTTTAGGGAAAGAAGCAGGAGAGGAGATTAAAAGAGAAAGAAGTAGGGTGGCTCATCTTCTCTCTTGAGTCCTAGCCTAAATGTAGAAAGGAGAAGTTACTTCTGAATGAATGAATAATAATGCAAGTGACAGTGATAGTATAAAAGTTAGGCTTTTTAAGGCTAAGCTATTTTAATAAACAAAGACTAAGAAATGATAATTATGTGACATAAGAGATGCTAACACTACAATAACAATCACATTGCAATTATCATATCAACACGTTGCACACCTTAAACTTACACGATGTTATGTGTGAAATGTATTTCAATTTAAAAAATATATAAGAACACATGAATTAAAAAAATAACCAAGAGGCCTCAAAATAGAATGACTTTTTAAAAAGTTTATGTTTCCCCCAAATGTGGTTAGCTATAAATTGACAAACTATAGCCCATGGGCTAAATGTGGCCCTCTGCTTGCTTTTGCATGACCTCCAAGATAAGAATGATTTTAAAAGTGTTGGAAAAAAATCAAAAGAATAATACTTTGTGACACATGGAAATTATATGAAATTCAAATTTTAGTGTTCACAAATAAAGTTTTATTGGAACACAGCCACACTCGGGCGTTGATGTACTATCTATGGCAGACCTGAGTAGTTGTGACAGAGACTGAATGGCCCAAGAAGCCTAAAGTATTTACTTTGTGACCCTTAACGGAAACCATTTAATGACCTTTGGTCTAACCAGTTCAGGCTAGTAAAGTAGCCTTATGCCCTGCGGTCATCCAGGGACCCTAGCTGCTCAGGGCAGCATCACCAACTTCAACACAGGGCCTAACCTTGCTGTGGCCCTCAGGTTTTCCATGGAAACCATTTAATGACCTTTGGTCTAACCAGTTCAGGCTAGTAAAGTAGCCTTACGCCCTGCGGTCATCCAGGGACCCTAGCTGCTCAGGGCAGCATCACCAACTTCAACACAGGGCCTAACCTTGCTGTGGCCCTCAGGTTTTCCAGCTGGCAAGAACTGTGGACATGGCACAGTTACTTATATTTATTCATTGTCATGAATTTTGCTGATTGGCCTCTCCTAGCTGAGAGGGACAGAGGTGAATGTAATCTCTATTTGAGAGGCAATGTGCCCAGTCGAAACTCTATTTCTACTAGAAGATAAAGCTAATTCTCAGCTCTTTATATTGGCTATCTAGTGCATCCTTATTCTCAATTATAACGCTGACCTTCTATCTTCATACATTGAATTTTTATTCTCGCTAAGGATGGGATAATAAGAGACATATAATTGAAAATACAAAAATGTGTTTTAGTTGTTTGTTTTTAAACATTACTGTATCTTTTTTTAAAGTACTCTTATGAGGTAAACTGAGAAAAATATTCTTGTAACCTGCATTCAGAGGCTTAAAAAGCTAATTCTAAAAATGACATTTTCTTTGTTTTGATACTATTAACTGATACCTCTAAGGTTTTCATCAATCCAGAACTTTCTTCCCTCTGACAATTGCTTCCATGCAACTCTTTAATATGTGTTCACTCTATAGAAAGACACATAAAGATTATTAAAGAAAAACTATTTTAATGAGTTTATGCCTCCACAAGATTATGTAAGATAAGAACAGAGTTCATTGTCTTTATTCCACCTCCAAGACTGGCTTTAGGTTATACTGGACTGGAAACATTAATAATCTTATTTTTTCTTGATAATTCTCATTAGTTATGCATTAGTCAACAGATGTTTAATTTGGCTTAATAAAGGCACTAAATAGAATGGTACATCAGAGAGTTACATTCCCTAGCTACTGATCCATACAAAACCAAAATAAATGAGAGTACATCTACCATTAAAATAAGCCCTATAGCTATAGTCAAGGTTAAATTATTATTAATTTGTATTTTCTATTGCCTAGATTTGTCTGGAAAAAGATTAGTTATATTCCTGTAGGGGTGGAAAACATTTCCCTTCTTCCCTTCTAGGTTCTTTGCCTGGACTAATAATTGACATAAAATAGATTAACAGGAGAAAAAGAAATTTAATTTTGTAAATATGGGGGCCCCATAAAAAATATAACCTTCAAAGGTGTGACCAAAGCAAGCCATTTTTACACCTTTTAGACAAACAATAAATTTGTAAAGAATTGACAAGAGAAAGGAATTTGGGCTTGAGGTAGTAAACTAGTGATGAAGTAACAAGATTTGTTTATACAGCTTCTCCACCTTAAATTCCTTGTCTTTGGTGATAAGGATGCTTTCTACCCCTCTGGTATAGGGAGGGTACCATTCACATGGGAGATTTATTTCCTGCTCTCAGGGGTATGAAGGAGGGCCACAGCGTCCTTGTACCTACTGTGTCTTGAGTAACTTAAAATAATCAGTAAACCAAAGGCATATTTTCAGTTGGCATATTCTGCTGTCCTTCACTGTTCTGCATAAGCATGAACTTTAGCTACTTTATGACTCTTGCTTCCATCTTCTTGGGTAAGAATCTGGGATTTAGGTTTACTTTATATCCTTCAGTGTATAAAGTTGAGCATCCACCTGGATTTTTTTTTGCAGCAATTAGGGAATGATATGCAGTAACTCCCTTGCAAGGGAAAGAGCAACTATAATGTTAATTATTTTAAATGCAGTGATCCAAAAATATGCTCCTCTGTGATAAAAATTATCTGAAAGAATAAAACTTGGAAAATAGAGAATAACAGAACTATTAAATGTTAACACAAAAGGGTGTTTTTGACATTATCCACTTTGAGAGTTGGCAAAGTGCAGTCTTCAGGTGAAATCTGGCCTTGTCCGTTTGTTTGCAGATTATCTGTGGCTGCTTTTGCAATAACAACAGAGTTGAGTAGTGGCAATGAAGACCAAGACTGTATGGCCTGCAAAGCTGAAAATATTTACTACCCAGATCTTTGCAGAAAATGTTCACCAACCACGGATCTGGTCCATCTCCTCTCATGATATGTGTGTGGATACTGAGTTCAGGAGAGGTTAAGAGAATGAAAAAGAAACAGATCCCACATCTCTTGTCTCACAGGCAAGAGCCTCAAAAAAATGAAAGATTAAGGTGAAACTCCTTTCCTATTAATTCAATAACAGTCTAAATTCTATTCTGCTCAGACCAATTACTCACTACCCCTGAAAATGTATGTCTTGCACTTTTATGATTATGCCACTGTTCATGCTTTTCCATCTATTCAGAATGTCATCTCTCCCTTCCTTGTCTGTCTAGAAAACTCCTACTTATTCTGTAAGGCCCAATTAAATGTCATATCATCTCACTAGCTTTCCTTGATCTCGCTAAGCAGAAATAGGGGCTCTCATCTATATTCTTATATCAATTTATGTGTATCTTTTAAAAAACTATAATATGTCAAATTGACACACTCAAGAAAGAGTAATATAGAACTGTACCTGTATAAATGGTTAAAATGGTAAATTTTATGTCATGCATATGTTATCACTATTAAAAAAAGGGTGGGAGGGAAGAAAGAATGAGCCTTGTTCGTGTATCATTCTGGGATTCTGGTCTGCACATTGTGGGACTGAGTTTTAATAGCAAAGCTCATTAGTGTCTACTTTGTTCAAGTTTTTTTTCTTTTTCTGCAGCAGTACCTGGATGCTGAATATGTTCTTTTATATATTCATGAGAGAGAGAGAGAGAAGATTATGTAAAATCTTCTTCTGTTCTGGCATTAACCACCATCTACTCTTTAGCAAGAATAAGCTATTTAAAATATCTATTTGTGAAGTTTCACTCTAAATCTTCATCTTCCACCATCATTCCAGTCTCTGTTATCACTGGTCTTTATTTGCATCCTGTGCTAGATGGATCCCCACTCTAAAGATTATCTGTTGAGGTAGGAATCAACTGGCTTCCTAGTTGAAGGATTATACAGCAATCACAGACTCCTCATTCTCTCTGTCGGAAGTTGACAATTCAAATTTAGGAGAAAGAGATGATTGTTTCAATCATAAGATACGCAACCCTGGTTATTTCTGTCTCCATTGGTAAATGTACAAGTTTAAACAAGTGCAAAAGTATAATTCTTCTGCATTTCTGTAAATGCCTCCTGCTGACCTAGAAGGGATATTTGTTTGCCTATACTATCGTATAAAAGATCTTATCACTGACTGAGAATCCTGAACTCTGTTATTTCCTATATTTTCCTTCAAAGTTCTCTCCTGGTAGAATTAATGGGAGAAAAAGAAAAGGAAAAAAAATAGAAGAGGCCTTTATGAGAATTCCTTGGTAAACTGTTGCATGGCTGTCTTCAGGGGACTTATTTATATACACATGATAGTAGTTGTCTGTTTAAGGACCTGCCCCCTCCTGTGGCTTTAAAATATATGTCTGCTGAGATTCAGACTGACTCACCTTTAAATCCTCACATGTAACATAGGGCTAGACACATAAGAGTCGAACATTGAAAATCTAATATATAAAAGACAAAAGAAGTCCACTGAATGTTGCTTTAAAAATTGGTCATACCTAAGAACTTAGTGAATTTAAACATTTGCAGATTAAATCCCAGGCATCTAACCAACTGACAACTTTCCAAATTATGTGTTTAGGGAACATAAATAAAAATCTTATAAGATAATTCAAAAGATGAAATAGGCTAACAAACGTGTGAAATAAATAATACCACTAGTGAACAAAGAAATGCAAATAAACAATTTCTTTTAATGTGAATGCTGCTCCTGGGCTGAGATACTCTACACATTTTAATGTATATTTATTTAGCATAAATTAGTAAACTTTAAAAAACAATTTGACTAAATCTATCAAAAGCCCTCAATCCGGTGATTTTTGTTTCTGGAAAATCTAAAGAATTAATATAACGTATGAAAAACTTCATGCCGAAGGTGTTCAGCTTGGTGTTATTTATAATAGAAAAACTTGGGAGCCCATTAAATATGAAATTTGCTTCAATGGCTAAGTAAACTGTGGTGTATTTACTCAATAAATTATCAAAACGTATTGGATGTATGCTTACAAAGCATTTAAAATAAGTTGGAAACAGGATTAAATATGTAGTGAGGTAAAAAAATCGACTATCATTGTGATCACAAATATGTAAAATAAGAAAATAAGACAAACAGAATAGAAAGAACAAAAGAATGGAAAGAAAGAAAACACTGAAAGAAATGTCACAAAAAACAGTGAGAGGCTTTTTTTGGATTATTTTAGGATTTTGTTTTCTTCCCTTCTTTATTTGTTTCTAAATTTGTTCTAATCATCTTCTATAACATATATATTGGGGAAATATAATTTTAAAAAATCAAATACTCAAACTAATTACTGTAGTGTCTTTAAGTGATTAAGGAGCTTAGACATTTAGCTATGTAATATTTCACTCAAGATCAATTTTTCTGATGTCTGGGGGAAAGCCAAAACTTTCTTATAACTGTGTCTTTAGTTTGCCAAGTTTGTTTAAATTCTATTTGCTGTTATTGCCAAGTGCTAATTATGCCAATTTGGAAATGTCATATATGTCCGTAACATTGCTGAGTGTCAGTTTCCTTTTGTATCAAATGGTAGTAATGTTACTATTACTACTAATAACAATGACTTCACAGGGATTTTGTGAGTTCTTAGAGGTGATAACAAAGATAATATTGAGAACTGGTGCTTAGAAATGTTAGTTCTTTTCTTCCCACAAGAATATCTTTCTAATATCAGATAGCGTGAACCACCATCCTATTCTTTAATTGAGCTGCCTACCAGACACTTGGTTAAAATTGGAAAAACCACCAACAGCATTGCATGAGGCAGTAAATTGCATGTGCTCAAAGCTGAGGTAAGAAGCATCGGTTAGAATAAGAAAAGAAATTTTTTATCTAATCTTATGAAAATTATATGCTCTTAGGAAAAGCTTTAAATAGTCTTTGGAATGAAATACTTACACCATTTCTAATAGGATCCAAATACTATTAAATGGGTTAGACTGTTTCAAGAATAATGGTACAAGTACATTTTGGAAAAAATATGAGTCTTGTTAATATGCTAATTTCACAGGCATATTTCTACTTGACAACTGTGGGTATTATTTTAATTAGAGTCATACTTACATTCTAATATAAGAATTACTACTAAAAGCAGTTTTAATTTCCATCAAGAATAATTTATTGTATTCTTTTCGCTTTGTTCTTGAATCCACACCCGTTGCAAATTATCTTGTCTCTTTTAATTAGTAGCCTAAAGCAGTCTTCTTGTTTTCTACTCTTCTCTGCTATTTATATCAATTATCTTTATTTCTTTTTCAATTTTCCCATCATTTAAAGCTTGATGTGATAAAACTTCAGAATAAAAGAATGATAAAAAATTTTGCTGTCTTTTAAATAAAAATCTATTCACTATTATTTCCCTTTTATTTCCAAATAGTGGGGAAGGTATATACCTTTGTGGGACACAATGGAAAAGATAGGGGATAAACATACTTAAATCATCAGTCTCATATTGTTGGAAATGTTTATCTAACCACATAGGCTTACAGAATAATCAAGAAATTAGTCTAAATTGTTTTGTATTTTGCCATCTTCCCTATTCAGGCCAGTTATGTCACAGATGTGAAGTAACTCTTCTGAAAAAAAAAAATTCCCTTTATTAAACCATTGGTATCCTATCATAAAAATATGTGCCAATTGCAAATATATAGCCTGGCATATACAAATCTGAGTTTTATTGTAAATTAATGATTAAATGGCTACAGCTTAAAGTCTTATGCACACTTTTCTTGTTCTTTTTTCTGTAAACATGTGATATTTATTTAATTTAATCTGTTAAATTTGTTTCTGATATTGGTGACTACTTCAATAACTCAGAGCAATATTCAATGACTTAAAATATCTAACACATGTCTTAGAAACAACTCACGTATATTCTGGGCCAATTTTCCAGTGGGGAAAAACAATCTAGTAACAGATAGGCCTCAGGATTAATTTACATGTTAAATACGTCAATTTTGCTGAAATCTCCATTCAAATATATTACTTTGAAGGAAAATTTAGCTGAAATTTTACGAGATGGACGTTTTACAGTGCTGTTATGTGAAGTAAATCTATAAAATAGAAATATCCAATGTCTCTTTATAACGGGAATTTAAAATTTAACAGTATTCACTAATGTAAAACATTTCTCTTAATCACCTAACAGCTGCTGGGGCTGCATTGGAGTTTTGTCTACTTCTTTATTTCTAACTAAGCTGACTGAAATATCTTCTTGTACTTTTTATAGAAGTATTTACTTAGCACACAATAATATTTTATGGCAACCAATTTCTCTTCCAACATTTAGGTAATTTTCTCTAATTTTAATCACTTTCTATAGAATGCAGACATGTTCCATGCCCAGATGTGTAGATTAACTATGAACAGAATATACATTTTTGCCATACATAGGAAATCAATGTCACACATTTGCTTGACTGGCAGTTAAATTTCTCTCAGTGTTAGTCTTCATTAATGAGGGACTGTAAATCTTTCTTTCTTAGACATATTTATCTTTCAGATCTCATAATTTAATGACTGCTTATATCCTTAACTTCTAGGAGACTTTTTTTAAACCTTTGTGGTTTTTGGAGCGCCTGGCTGGCTCAGTTGGTAGAGCGTGGGACTCCTGATCTCAGGGTTGTGTTTGAGCCCCATGTTGGGTGTAGAGATTGCTTAAAAATAAAATCTTAAAATAAATAAATAAATAAAACATTGTGCGTTTTAGTTGTTTGGGACGTTGAGGACCCCTCTGAGTACCTAACGTGAGCTATGAAATTTCTTCCCAGGGAAAATAACGTATTCTCTCTCTCACTCTCCCTCTCTCTCTCTCTCTCTTTCTCACACACACACACACACACACACACACACACACACACACACACACCATTTTTCACACCTGTTTGGGAGGTTTATAAATCTCTTGAAGTTCATTGGTAGACTCCTTAAGTAGAAGGACTCAACAAAATTTCCTGAGGAACTTTTTGAAAATCTCTTCCTTAAATACCTCGCAGTGATTCTGGTTCTTTAAACCTGGCCTTTGGTTTCATGTCTCTGCTCTCTGAATCTCAAGAAGATCTAACTATTGGTCTGGATATTTTCTGACTACCTCACTATAACCTTCTACCCCTCGATAGTGTATCTTTGTCCCTCCTGCTCCTCATCTGTTCAGCCGAGTTCCGAACCACAGTTTCCTAACACTCTTCCTGAAAGTCCTGATCTTGGATTTCGCTCATCACTGAAACTCCTCTGTAACAAGCCTGTTTCTGCTTTCTGGGAATAACTGATCCAGAATTTTTGATGAATTAGAATCAATGCCCCAACATGAAGACCTTTTCTTGCAAACCAATATATGCAGAGGTTCCCATTATATAAATATTTCACATCTTAGTTGAAAGCAGAGTTAAAGCTAAATAATTTTTTAGGATATATACCCATTAATGGGGTTAAAATATAATTGAATTAGCAATTCATGTAAATGGAAGTTAGACAGCAATTCATAATGGAAACCTACATATACTTTCCAAATAATTTGAGGCAATTATCTCTCCACGGCCATATTTCTTTTTAGAGAAAGCCATACAATAAATGAGACTGCTTTATGTGTCATTTTCTTCCATTTTTCCTATCTGACCATTTGACACACTTTAATGACTAAATGAACAAAAAGCAGACATCAAGGAAAATGGGAGGAAGAATATTAAAAAGCTGTGATCACCTGTAATGAGAAAATATTTTCTATTAGAGTTCACAATGGAGAATTGTGTGCAGTAAAAAGCTCAATTATGTGAAATACTTAGTTATGCTGTTTTCTTCTTTTTTGAGCAATCTTTTAACTCTGTGTTTGCCGAAGATCCCCCCTACCTCTGTTTTATTTGCAATTTTATTATTAAAAGGTATTTCCCATAGTCCTTATTGCCAAAGTGCTACCTATGATGCAAAGAACACACTAAATCTGAAACAGGCAATGGTGGGCTCTGCCTTGGATCCACATTTGGCCATTAGGAGTCACCAAGTCATGTGGCAAATATGACCCCATCAAAGCCTCCATGGAATTTGTAGATTGTCTCTACTTATTAATAAGTCCCTGATTAGAATTTATTATGACAGCATTTTTTCCTCTTTAGCACTAAGTAAAATCCTCAAATGAAACGTCCAATGAGAAGTTCATTTTATAATTTCTCATTAATTAGAAATTATAATGAAGAGAAATTGGTATTTTTAAGTTGTTGAAAAATCTAATAAAATGGCTGGGCTTTAAACATTTTAGATAAAGTGACTTTTTGCTCAATTATATGATCAATTAAGAAAGGAATTCATACCTGACATTTGAATGTTTATTATTTTTTAATAAAACCTAATTAGTCAGAATTGGATTGCCAGCAGGACTCATGATCAGGGCAAAGGCCTAAAGAGAAGTAGTTTCCAGTTGCAAAGCCTTGAGCTGGTGTGTGTGTGTGTGTGTGTGTGTGTGTGTCTGTGTGTGAGTGTGTGTGTGTGCACCTGCTGCCTAGGTCATCATGGTGGGAGTCAAATCACCAAATATTAAACATTGTCATTAATGATAAAGACGGAAAACAGCAACAGGTTAATGATATTTTCAGCCATTACCAATTTAGAAGGCAATGAAATTCCAGTCAGAGAACAGAAGAAAAATTCAAAAGGAATTGAAGAGTTTATGATAATTGAGAGGAAATAACTAAATGAGTTTCCATGGAAAATCAGGAGTGTAAGTTTCTGGGAGCGTAAGGGAGGGAGAGAATGTAATCATCAGAAACCTAGCTATTCAACAGCTGGAGAAATCGAAAAACAGGATGGTCAAATGTGAACTGAGGATTATAACAGACACCAACTGTATAGCAGTTTGCAATTGATTTGGCAGCCAAAAAAAAAGCCAAAGCCGATTGAAGCAAAATATCAAAAGATGTATTTCAGCCCCAAGTAAAGAAGTCAAGTCTTGGATTTTCACAGATTGAGAAATAGAAACTGAAAATCTGAGAGCTAAAGGATTAATTTCTATTAAAATCATAAATGAAATTGATCAATTAAGTGCCAGTAATCTGGGAGTCTCCAGTCTGTTTCTTTTCAGATATCAAGGTCTGTTGATTCTATTCACCAAATATTGCTCTTATCTAGTCTTCTCTAACCATTATGTCACCATATTAATCCAAACCACCAACATTTCTCTTAGGACCAAGCAAGAGTCCTCTAAATGGTATTCCCTCATCCATTCTGCCTTCGTTCAATTTGTTCTCCAAATGTTCACAACAGGGGCATATTTTACAATGCAAACAGGCACAGCCAGAGCCTGCTGCTATCCAGAATGCATGGCCTTTTACGGGACAGTCTTCACAAGACAATTTACTTCCCTCTGTCAAAAAATTGTCATAAAATACTTAAGTTAGAACAAGACATTTTATCACTGTCTACCAGGAAATCACCATAATAAATATATAAATATAGTGTGTCTACATGTGAATAAACTCACTTAAATGTAGTGTGTTCCTTCACCACATGCTCAGTCACATGTACAACGTGCAAAGGCCCTGCATGGGCCTCCCATCATGAAAACTTTCAGTGACTTCCACTTTTTTCCTAGGCTAAAGGCTTGAAAGCCTAATATGTCTGTAAAGCTCTAGATTTGTTTCTGCCAGAGATACCTTTTTCCAACACTACCCCACACCTTCTGTGCTTTGCTATCTCCCTCTCATCCATCATTTCCCTTTCTTCCAGAAAGCTCGTCTCTGAGACAATGAGGGCCATCTCAGTCATCTTGTACTTAGAATATCACAGTCTCTTATCCAATGCCTCACTTGGTAGAATGAAGGCTCATGAGAGCAGATCCCATGTCAGACCTGTCCAGTGCCTCACAGTTATTGACACAGTGGTGTGTGTGTACACACACACACACACACACACACACACATAATATGTATGAGTTAGATGTGTAAATAAAAGTTGAGTAAAAAAAAGTGCTACCTGGGCGTCTGGGTGGCTCAGTTGGTTGAGCGACTGCTTTCGGCTCAGGTCATGATCCTGGAGTCCAGGGATCGAGTCCCACATTGGGCTCCCTGCTCAGCGGGGAGTCTGCTTCTCCCTCTGACCCTCCCCCCTCTCATGCTCTCTCTCTCTCTCTCTCATTCTCTCTCTCAAATAAATAAATAAAATCTTTTTTTAAAAAAGCACTACCTAACATGTATTAAATTATGAAGGATAATGTCTTACTAGAAATAAAAGATTAACTAAAAGGTAAAAATTTTTAGGATAATAAAGATAAAAAAATCAGAGGAAGAAATAACATGAAATTAACATTTGGTAAATGAGAATTGAGGCATAGGGTATGGTTTTGTGTCTTGTTCCTGACTGAATTCCAAATTTATCATCTTCCTTAAATTGAATTCTACATTATAAAATAGAAAAATTCTTCCTCACTTCTCCATGTAAATTTTACGTACTTCAAAATTGAATTGCTCAATTTTACTTCTTGTCTTATCAAATAATTTTTTCTTAAAAGAAAATCTTGATAGTATCATAAATAAAATATTACCTGTGGGAAGGAGGTAAAAATAAACAGGATTGCATAGTCACTACTAGAAGCCTAGTATTTAACTTTGAAAATATTTGTGTGTTTTTCTTCTCCTGTAAAGATTGCAGATAACCATATAATCAGGTATATATGTCCGTTTTAAATGCCTCAGAGGTCAATAGGTCAAAAGCCTCTTTTGACCTACATAAACTAATATAGCATTGTAACCAAAGTAGTTTAAAAAATACATATAATTCTCCTTGCAACTTAGAAAATACATAGTAAACAATGCATAAATAAAATAGACAGTTGCTTACATGTACTGGGAACCAGAGAATAACCAGAAAGTCCTCACCCTGTGGCCTAAAGCTTAAAAAGTCCTTTTGAAATTTTTCATGTTGGAAAAAACATAAAATGGTGCAATTTGATTGGGAGAGGTTAGAAGCATAACTCTGAATCTCCAGAGAGTATGGCCAGACCCACAGCTTTGCTTTATCAAATGCACAGGAGAAGGTATCTGAAAAGAGGAGAGAATAATTGGTATAGGGTTCCCTTCTGTTTTAACCAAGGTTGGCTTTGCTTTCATTCCTTCAGTCAAATAAGTATTGAACCATATTTGTTATATTTGGAAGAGGTTTTGTTTCTAGTCTTTTCCAAGCTCTTCTACAGAGATAAAGACAGTTGACAAAATTATTCTTTTCAAAGCAACAAGTCAAAGTATCTCTAGTGCCTAAGTCATTTTTCCTAAAATACAAAACAAAACAAAACAAAAAAAAACAATTATAACTAGATGTACAACATTAACTTTTTACAGGTACTTCTGTCTAAAACATTGACTACTGTAGGGATTAGGAAACACATGGATTTCATATGAGATTAATAGCCTCCTTGGCATCTATACCTGTGGACCAATGGATCACCTAGCTTTATTCTGGCTTGGCCATTGCCTACTTTGTAGCTCACCATAAACATGACTCCTTTCATAGGTTTAAGTGTAGAATTGACTCTTCTTTGCTCTAAGATATTTGAGTGACTTTATCTCCAAATTTTATTTCCAGTAAATTCTCCAGTCAATGTGTAGGATGACATAGGGCAAACACGTTTTCAAGTGCTTTTATGAGGACCTTAGCTTTTTGTCCCTTTGCCTGAGAGCACTCTCCTCCATAATAGATAATTACTTAGTCTCCTTTAATAGGCTCAGCTTCACTGGAGACTCCAGGACAATCTTGCCCCTACTTGCAGAGAAATTAAAGCAGTTCAATGTGTTGCAATTTACGAAAGATTTATTGAGCTCCTTCAACAGGCACAATAATTTGCCCTAATCTCATGACAAAATTCTGTACCCAATGGAATCTAGTTTATTTCTTTAACTGACCCTCTGCTATGGACTGAATGTTTATGTCTCCCCAAATTCATTTGCTGAAGCCCTAACCCCCAATATGATGGTATTAGGAGGTGGGGACTTTGTGACATTCTTAGATCATAAGAGTGGAGCCTTATGAATAGGATTAGTGACCTTACAAAATCAGCCTGAGGAAGTATCCTTGCCCCCATCTGCTGTGAGAATTTACAGCAAAAAGATGAAAGGTCTTCTAAAAAGCAGGCTCTCACCAGACTATGGCACCATGATCTTGAACTTCCCATCCTCCAGAACTGTGAGAAGTAAATGCTTATTGTTTAAGCCATCCAGTCTGGTATTTTTGTTCAGCCCAAATGGATTAAGATACTCTCTGATTTACAATAACTCGGCCCCTAAGTCTCTATTTGTATAACCTTGGTACCCATATCTTTGTACAACCTCTAGGGTATAAATTCTTACCCACCTGGGTCTTGCTTTGCTTTCATCCCAGAGACTAAAGACCTGTTTTTTAATCCCTGTCCTCAAAATAAAGTGCATCAGCAGTTGGGGGACCTGAGGAGATGTTGATCAAAGGGTAGAAACTTGCAGTTAGAAGGTGAATAAGTTTTAGGGATCTAATATACAACATTGTGATTATAGTTAGCAATATTGTATAGCTGACAGTTGCTAGGAGAATATATCTTAAGTGTTCTCATCACACACAACAAAGTGATGTGACGGAAATGTTAGCTAACACTACAATGGTGATCATACTGCAATATATAAGTGTATTAAATCAATACATAGTATTCTTTATACTTACACAATGTTATGTATCAGTTATCTCAAAAACAAAGAAATCCTACACACACACACACGCACACACACACACTCACACTCACACTCAAGTATCTTTACTGAGGTCAGATCCCTTGCCATCCGCCAATCTGCTTAGATTCACATCTATTGCCTATCCTTCACCTCTCTTTGTCCATCTTTATTTCCATATAGGACCAGATCCCCTGACAAGATTCCCAATGACAGGTTATTAGGGCAGCCTCTGGATTCTGTACTTCACCCGGCTGGAAACTTTGTTGTCTCCAGCTAAACCTGGGCATATCCAGACACCAGGTCCCAGCCCCTCCCAATATGAGCTATTCTACAACCATCAAATGTTATCTGCTCCCATATGGAAAAGCCCTCTGCACTGGATTCAAATCATAACTTTGGCTCCCTAGTTGGTATGACTTCTGTCCATATGCCATTTTCTCCTCTCACGTCCCCTCTCCACTGGCTCCCATCAGTCTCCTTGTTCTTTTTTCACATAACTGTAGGTTACCAATGCTTTCTCTCTGCTGGAC